>NC_016091.4:46206442-46208502 GCF_000004515.6 Glycine max
CAGCGGAGTGGCCCCGCCAAAATGAAGTAGTTTGAGGCTTTGATCCCTCAATGTTGAGGTGGGGCTCACTCGTAGTAGACAAAAGTTTTGAGAGCCTCTGTTTCAACTTAGAACCCCATAGTACCCTATCTCTCTCTGCTTTTACTGTTCTGTTTAGATTCCAAACAAACCAGCCTGTTTTGTTGCAGTTACCTTCCCCCACTCTTCCATTACCAAATCAAACACATATTTCGATTTTCAACCAAAAGGAATTGAAAGCCGAGGATGTCATGGTTTCACTTACTAAGGAAAGAAAAGGGGTGTCAATTAGTACCTTTTTCTTGTTTCTTTGCCCCACCTAAGCTACCTACGCACAAAGTGGTCCAAACCCAAACTTGTTCTTCATCTTTTCTCCTCTACCCCTGCAATTCATCACAATCACAAACCAACCCATTTTTCACCGGAAAGCCCCTACCATCTTTTAGCAACCTGACAACAGCTTCATTTCACCGCCCTAAACGGCACGTCGCAATCCATTTTCTACCATGGAGGATGCCTTTCATCATGTTTCTCAGGAAAACGCATGTCGCCAACATTACCTTTACAATAAAACATTTTTTAAATTATCATAATTATAATTAGAATCTTTGTTCTAGGTTTTACAAGAATCTTGAAATTTCAACATATCTGTTTGCGAATTAAGAAGTTCCCTTGACATCTCTTCATCGGTAAAGAATTGTCAATGTAGAAGCATAGATTAAAAAAACTGATCTTTGAATAGAAAAAAAAATAAATTCGCGGAGTCTCAAATGAATTAACTTATTCGAAAAAATCTCCTAGCTATTTTTTTAAAGTCATTAAAATTTAGAATTTAGTTACCCTTAAAACTCTTATTACTCTTTAATAATATATTATTAAAGGTCAAGTTTCTTTCCTTCAAATTTAGTTGCCGATGGAACAATATCAACATGATATCATCTACAACAAATTTGTTAATTATTACAAGTGGATTTATAATTATTAATTAAAGATAACTAGTAAATTTTTAATAAAATATTTGTATATGTAATAATTTATAAATATTTTGAAATCTTAATTATAGTGTGATATTTTATAACTATATTTTGCAGCCACTTACAAATCATTCGCTATCCAAAACTCAAATTTAGTTTAAGAAGATTCGCTACCCCGCTAATGTAATCATTATGTTTCATGGTTGGCTACAAGAGGTAAACAACTGGCCAATTTGGTGCATTCATGATTTAAATCCAGTGTGTTAAGCATCTTGTTAATTCTAATTTACTGATGTGTCTAAAACGCACAAACTTTATATCCTTTTGAGAAGGGTCTATTACACGACACTTTTTAATGTCTACAAAGTTAGTTGATATAATTCACATTTTTCTAAAAGATGTTATTTAATTTTTAATTATATTATATTTTTATTGGGTAAATTAATTTTTTTTCTTTGAACGGGTAAGCCGATGACAATTTAGTGATTGGAATAACAAAATTTTTAATTTAGTCTTTAAATATATAAAAATTATGATAAATATATTTTATTGTTAGTTTTATGGAACTAATTTATCATTAAATTATACCTTTTTTATAGATTCAATTATTAGGATTGTCGTTTATTTTTAGAAATTAAGTTGTAACTAATTTACACATTTAAAAACCAAACGTCATTTACCTTATTTTTATTTTTTGTTATTTTTACTTTTTATTGCATATTAAATGCATAAAATAATTACAACTAAGTAAAAGTAAGAACTTTATCAAGGGCGGATCCAAACTGGGATGAAAGGAAGACCAACCAAAAAAAATAAAATTCATCAACAATTATATATTATCAATTTTTATACAAAATATTTATAATTTGATGTTGCAATACATTAATTACATTAATCATCTATCAAAACACAAAACATTTTTCTTAATCAATAATTGATTCTATACTAATTTTTCAATAATTTTGTTTTGACAAATATTCAATAAAAATTCATCTTCATCTTATTACCAATTGTAGTCTTGTCTCTAAAATAACAAGCTTTAATTGATCCAATGACACTTGTTTATGA
>NC_016091.4:46208602-46304100 GCF_000004515.6 Glycine max
TAATAACTAAAATTTGACCAGATATAATATTGAGATAAAATTTCTCTAAAAAAATAAGATTAGTATTAATTTTATAATTTAGCAAAGTTAAGAGATAAAAACTAATTATATCATAATTAAATATAATATTTACTAATACAGTTCTTGCTAGAAATTTGTTGTTGGAAACCTTGGTTACCTTGTCCTTATTGAAGCTACCTCCTTGGCCCTAATTAATTCAGCAAAAGAAGTCAGGATCACTCCTCCATCCTGGGTTGTATTTGAATATAGATCAAATTTCTCTTTCGCAGGATAGTCATAGAAATTGTGGGTTGAAACAACATTTTTCTATCTATTCCTCTTGCTCATTGGGTATTTTTGCTTGACAATTTTTAGTTATATGTCCATGCACACCACAAAGCTTACAATAAAGATCAAGAGTACCCATAGAATCAACTTTAGCCTTTTCTAGGTTATTACTCAGCATCAAATTCTGCCTTTAATAGGTCAATATTATTCACCCCATACTTTACCTGAGGTGTTTTCTCTTTCACCCCACATTAATTGGCTATAGTTTGAAGCCACAACCTCAAGGATGATAATGCTTTCTTCCACTAGCTTGTTCATGAAAGCTCCTCCAACTGCAGAATCTAAAATCATCATACTCTGGTAGCTCAACATTTTTAAAGAAGAATTGGATATGTGAACCATTGCTCAAGCCCACATGTGAGCATCCTTCCAAACTACCTTTATATTTCTCACATGCTTCATATATGGATTCACAGTCCCGTTGGTGCAATGATTTTCATCCATGCCCTATGCTTATCACCAAGAGTGAGAAAGAATAAGTGAAGATGCAATGCATCACAAATTTCCTTCATAATTCAAGGTCTCATAGATTTCCAATTAAGAACCTTTCAATGTAACAATTTGGGTCTTTTGATGGTGAATCGCCAAATTAGTTTGACTTCAACACATTAATCAAAGTTGATGCAATTTTTAAATTTTTTGCAGTTATATTGGGAAAGACAATCCCAATTGCCAAATTGCGAGCTATGGGTGTAGTGTAGGCCTTCCGTGAACTATTTGCTTGATTGTTTGCCAGGACGGTAGTGATCTTTGGGACTTATACTTTTTTCCTATTGCTTTCTACTTAGCTATTCTTTAACACTGGATTATTTTAGAAGCTATCTTTCCTGAAACAAAAAATATCTTAATGTACTTATTTACCTAAACAAAAGAGATTAAACAAATTATAATAGAATAATAACTAAATCTAACAAAAAAAAAATGTATACAAAACATAAGTGAAACATGACACATGAATCTCACATGTCCCCTATACGATTGTGAGCTAGTTAAAACATAAAACATCTAAAAATTGCTCAATGAGAAGGAAAAAAATTCATTAATTAACAAAGCAACTTGTGAACAATAGTTAAGGCAAAATTGTTGGTTGAGTTTGTATTTTATTTAATCATTTTCTCTTGTGATTTTATAATTTTTAATAAATTTTAATTAATAATTAAGTATGTGTTATGAAGAATGAGTTAAAAAGTATTTTTCTTAAGGGAAGAAACTATTGTTGCTAGTACTCCTTAAATAATTAAAGCATTACACTTCCTTTTACACAAATTTTATTTAATAGTAATTATATTAAACAATTGTTCGTAGTACTTGTTTTTATTTTCTTTTTTCTTTTTCATAATGTACGGCCAGGTAGATGAGAAAACTTGATTAATGATGGACCTGAACATCAAGAAACCTTGAGAAATTGAAAGAAAAAGGGGAACATGACGTGATTAATGAGAATCGATCGACAGCAAAAAATTGACAATGATATTCCTTTGAGGCCGTTTATTTACGTCAAAATATTTAAGGGACATTCAATATGTTATCTGATACTTAAAAAAATATTAATATTATAGAATTTATCATGTAATAGAATATAAATATAAAAAATATTTAAAATAGATAAATATTAGTGTATTATTAATCATTACTCTTATTTATATCTATTTTTGGATGAAGTTGAAAAGTCCCAAACAACTCTGTTTTTCTAATTAAGTTATCCAATCAAAGCAATCACGAAAGCCACCGAAGCAACTAGCAAAAGCTAGTAATTGTTGTAACGAAACACTTGAATTATACTAGTATATCTTCTAACTCTACGTCATATAAAAAGAAGTTAGGCATAATATTAGGAATTAAGCAATACCGAAATGCTGTGAGTTGTGTATATGTCTCAATTTCTAACAAAGTTTGGTGGTGGTCCCCCATTCCATTCCACGTAGCTTAGGTGCAAAGCAGACACAAGTAAAAACTATATATAGAGCCATTTCAAATGTTTGGGTTGCATTGCATTGCGCACGTTCACACAAATTAAATCACATGGCACGAAACTATGCTGACCACAGAAAAAAGAGAATGGTTGGGGTTGGCTGCGGGAGGCAGAAGCATATGCTATGTAAATGCACACACATGTATTTATGTATAAGGAAGATCATATCATATCATTTTCACAATTATTATATCATTTTATAATTTTTAATTGGATAATATTTTTTTAAAATTTATCATTAAAATGAAAGTTTCTTTTACATAAATTATACATGCAAAATTTTATATTAATTTACAATCATTTATTATTTCGTTCATCTAGATTAAAATTGACGTGATATGAACATTTTAAAATATACTAAAATATAGATTATTTAATTATCTTTTTGTTGTTATTCAATTTTGATAAAATTTGAGATAAAAAATCTTGGTAATATGTAAATATAATTCAACGGTTTCATCAATAAAAATTATATCCTATACCAAGTTACAAAAATATTATAATAATTATCAAAATTATACCGATATAATTTGATCTCTCCTTTCTCTCGGTGTCTTAATATTTTATTGAGTGACACAAAATTGTATTTTTTATATGATTTATACAATAAATATTATTTTTCTTTTATTTATTTAACGAGTGCCCTGGGATGATTAAGTACACACAAAGATGTGGTTTAGTACAAAGATTTCATTTAGTTTAAATATAACATCCGATCTAAATATAACATCAATTTCAAACTAAAACAAATTAATCTTTTATGGATTGATTCTTTTATGGTTTGATTTCATGGTTTTTTATTTTATCCTTTTAATCTATTATCATAATTTAAATTTATCAACTAAACTTATACAATTATTATATATGGTATATAATTTTAAAAAATGAATTTAATTTTTATTAAATTTTGTTTAATATATTTTAGTTAAAAATTATTATTTTCACTTGTATTTAACATTAATATAAAATAATATTACCAACTCTTTTTTTTAGGTAATAGTAATTTATGTATCACTTCATATTTAATACTTTTTTAACAATATTAGGACATCATTTTTAACATATGAAAGTAAAATATACATTCTAATTATAAAGAAAATGAAAATAAATAAATTATTTAATACTCATTATTAATTATCACAATAAAAATTAATATAATTATAATATGTCATTTATTTGGTTTAATTTGATTTTATATAATAAAATTCGAAAAGTGAACAACAACAAAAATATGATATTTTAGATTTTTAATTTTTTTATTTAAATGATTTTCAATTTTTTTTAATGGATGTGACAGTTTATAAATGATTTGTTTTGATTTTAAACGCCCTATCTAGTAAGTTTTGGTTTGGGGGTTGTTGTGACAGTGAAAGAAGAACGAACGGATATATAAAAATGAATTGAAGACAGGGCATGAGGGGAAAGGAGAACGGTTCACGTGGCGCCGATGCCATCCTCGCCGTTGGATTTGCACGCTAGATCGTCACACCCGCATGGGCCAATATTTATGGAGCTGCACTGCCAATGCCATGACGTGATTGTGATTTATCAATTGCATCAATGGGAACAAACATTTATGTATACATACACTGTTGTTAATACAAAGAGTTTACTTTTGATGTAAGGTGGTTGTTAATTAATACAAAGAAATTAATTTCTTAAATCAATTAATCAAACATGATATTTTTATTAAATTATGTAATAAAATGGACAAAATACAGTGTCTTTTTTAAGACTATCTTCTTTTTTAATTTAGGATAACCTCCTGTTGAGATCCAATAATTAATGTCTCAAGATACTAATATATTCATTTAATATATAGACTTTTCTTTTTATAGATATTTTTTATACATATATATTTTAAAAAATTATCAAACATATATTAGAAATGAAATCCTTAATTACATATTTAAAAAATAAGATTGTTCCCCTTCAATAAAAAGATAAGTTTATCGACTCATCAATTATATCAGTGAATATAAATTTTGTAAGATTAACTTGATGTACACTCCTTCTGATTAATGTGATATTAATGTGTAAATAAACAAAGAAAAACTATATTAAATAATTAAATGAAAATAAAATAGAAAAATGATTTCAAAGTGTTATTTATGGACATTTTTTATTTAGCTATTTTATTTATTTATCAATATATAAATTAATATCACGTCACACTTTCATTATATATTCATTAATCATTAAATAGAATTTAAGTCCAAAGATTTGATTTTAATAATTGAAAACTCTTAAGTTAAATGTAAAAAAACAGAATTAGAAGAATAAAATAAACACATAAATTAAAGAAAGGCAGGGAAAATTAAAATTTAACCAATATTTTATCATAATTTTGTCCATACATCTATAATCAAATAAAATAATAGCATATAACATATTCAAGTTTTGTCTCTACCGAAAAGTTGTTAATTATTGGATCATTATGGTTTTGCCAAGAGACAAATAAAGTACTACTGAACACCATACTTGCACTCATGATCTTTCCCTTTTGGCAGGAAAAGATTATAATTTATGATTGAGTTAGCCATGAGTCTCTCTTCCAAGCAAAGAACATGTTCCATACTTGGAATAGACCAAGTCATGCCACTCGCTATAAGCTATGAGATAATATTTCCTCGGCATATGTAAAATGCTTTCTTGCCCCTGCCCAGTGTCCACAAACAGGGCCAGTATGAGATGCCCATTTATACAATTGAAGTTTGTAACCAAAGTGTTGTGAGCCATTAGTTGAAGGAGTTACCAATCACCAGGCTGAGAAGGAGAAGAATGTGATTGGACTTCAATTTCGAATGGTGTGCCATACTCGAAATATTAGAAGTAATAAAACGAGTTGGACTAGTAATCTTGTTTAACCTACTTCTTTTCACCAATGAAGTAACTTGTTTTGATCCATCCAAGTGTATGTTTGTATAAATATTTTAAACTTACTTTTAAAGGTTTGACATATTTTTTAAAGGATAAATAACTAAATTTGTTCCTGAAGTAAGGTGTCTATAAATTGATTCTTAAAAAATAAAATTTAAATTTAGTTCATGAATGTACAAAAAGTACAACAAATTAATTATATTTTTTACACATTCAAGAACTTGATATTTTATCTTTTAAGGATTAATTTATCATCATATCACATTTTCGAAAACAAATTTGACTATATTTTCTAGTTTTAAAAAAGTATATTCTTTGCATTTTTTATTCTGGTTACATTGTCAATATAATCTTAACCTTCTATTAAGTGAGATAGGTCAAGATTTTTAACTCACTTGACCAATGGCCAATCCATTTTGTCTCATTTGTTGGAATGAGATAGGATTGCTAGATTATTTTAATATAATATTGGCTTATTTAATTATAGAATGACTTTAATGAAAAGATGTCTAATGTGAGGATTGTCAAACTTAAATGTATTAAAGTTATTGAGGATTATTTTAGTTTTATTAAAATTAATTCACCCTCTTCTAACTTCATTAAGGGTAATATTGACATTAAAGGAAAATGAATTTGAAAAGGGAGTTACGGAAGAACTTATTAGAAAGTTTGTTTCAAAAAAGAGATCATTTTTCTCTCTTCTATCAAGTTTTCATTCTCACTTTGTCTCATGTAAGAAAACTTTGTGAAAACTCTAAAAAATCAAGAATAACAAGAAAAAATTCTTACACCCTTATAGAGACCAAGAAAAAGAAATCAAAGAAGAGAAAAATATCAACCATAAAATTCTAAAGTGCATTATAGATCCAGATAGATTCTCTAATAAATCTCTTATAAAAACTAGAGAATATTATAGTAACGAGAAATATGTTATATAAGATTCCTGAAGTATATTTTCTTATATGATGAATTCAAATAAATTGCACACAATAGTAAAATTTTCTAATAAGAATCAGAATTTCCAATGAATTATTTAACCTATTCCTTGTCTTGTCTCCCTACCAAGTAAAACTCTAACTTGAGAACCAACGATTAGAAATAGGAAGGCCAATAACATCCCGTGATGGAATTTGGAACCATAAATGATGCCAAAAGAGTCAATTGTGTGCATTAGATATTTGTACATATAATCTTCACAAACAAACACATTAGTATGAAAATAATACAATTGTAATTAGCAATTGTTTCAAACTTGGGTTATTGAATTTGAAGCTATAATTGAATGTCTTGGAGGTAAAAGGAGGTTTGAGTTAAGATGAAATAAATTTCATTAGAAAATGCTAAGAAGACATCTCATACTAGCACATTCTTTTAGACATCTTCATTTAATAATTAAATTTTATTGCAATCATAAAATTTTATTGATTCCACATGTTATTTAATAAATCTTCCATGATTTTATAATTATTTTAATAAATTTTAACCAATAATGATATCCAACTCAATTTTGAACAATATCCCAATGTTTCACTAAAAAAATGTAACATCATAAAAAATAAAAAATTGAGAAAATCACATATCATTGAAACATCCCAAATTTTAAATATGCATGTCAAAACTTATTTATGTTAATATTGGTATATTAAGTTTACATGCTTTTTAAATTGATTTGAACTATATTTAGTTTGTATCAAAATTAATTACTCTCGATAATATAATATAATAATATATAACAGGTTTAATATATGGAGAAATAATAACTATTAGAAGAATGTCTTTCGTATATGAGAAAGAGAATTATGAATCTCAATTATTAAATTAAAATGAAAATTTTTAAGTATTTGAATTTAAGTCTTTAATTTTAATCTAATAATTAAGAGTAATAATTTTAATTTTCACATAAAATATACATTCTCATAATAATTGTCATTTCTCTCTATCTATCTAAAAATGTGATAATTTTATTCAATTGTAATTAATTATAAAGAATTTCATAAAATCAATAAATTGGTCTTATCAAGTCAATGTCACTACTTTCATCATCATTGTAATTGATTGTTATTACCACTTACCAATTAATAATTTGTTGTTGTAAAAGCCAAGATAATTTATCATGTGTTCTCTATCTATATAAGTATGCAATGAAGTATTTGATTGCAAGACAACCAGAAAATGCAAGACACTTTTGGTTTATCTTATGAGAAGACAACAAAAAATGGTAAACTTGTGTTTGATGATCAACAATATTGACATAGATGACAAACAATTGGGGATAAAAATTGAATATATTGACTAACAAAACACTTATGATTTTCTGTTCAATGATTTTAATGTTCTCATCTCAAAGTACATTGAGCTCAAGAAGAGAAAGAAAGATCTTGATGAGAAATTGTTTGAAAACACACACACACACACACACACACACACACACACACACACACACACACACACACATATATATATATATATATATATATATAATATGGACAAAGGTAAATTTTCCTACCTAGCTCAGATTAGGCAAAAGAAAGGGATGAAGGAAACATTTTTTCTTGAAATCCCTAAGCAATGTTTGGTACTCTTTTATCGAGAGGACAAGATCAAGAATAAACGTGGAAAGAAGTCAAGGGCGGTGAGGTCTAAGCTACCATATTACCTTAGTTGTTTGTGTTGATAGTTGAAATAATTGTCTTTTATCCTTATCATGAGAATTGATTAACAAATAATCCATATTGCATAAAAAAACAACAAATAATCCAAACGTTTCAATCCCCATTCTTTTGTTAATTTCATTTTTATGACTCTAAGCATATTACACATAAGAATATTTCAAGCAAGAAAAAAGGGTGTAGGGATAGCACAAACAAATACATTAATTCAGTAAGTCAAGTGAAATAGATTTTGAAGATGATTAAAAAATGTGAATGTGATTTTTTTTCTTGAAGATATTTTTATATCACAATTATTCTTTAATGAAGACAATCTAGTTCGAATCAAATATAATTATTATTAGTGAAAATTATCTATCCAAATATTTAATGTGGTTGTATATTTAAGACTCAAATACAAGATATTTGATTAAATTGGAATAACCACATGTCAATTAATCTTCCTATTTTGTAATTTTTAGAAGATAATTTGATGATACATTTACACATATTAAAAATATTTTAATTTTAGTACATAGTTTATAGAAAATACTTTTGTATTACTATCATACAAAGACATATTGTAATCTCATTTAATATTTATAATATTGTTTGCAGTTTTTGTGATAGTCAAACTTATTAAATTATATGACAATATATTATTAGGTGCAATATTATAATACATTTTCACAATGATAATATATCAAAATTTAAAATTAATTTAAGTTCAACTTATTTTTGATTTTTTTTTAATTGAATACAACTAAAGTTTGTAGAATATTTATTAGTAAAAACCACATGTATTAGGACAAATCGATATTAAATTGTAAACGAACATGGATGTCTCCATTTATTTATAATACTACGTACTGACTGATCATAAAATGATGTGTACGAAACCCAAAAAAAATACTAATAAACTGATGAATGAATGAGAGGTTCAGAATAAATGATTGGTCATGTGGTTGGTTATTGGAGCAAAATGTTGCAACTGATTGATTTGGGAAAATGGCAAGTACATGAGCTGAGAGTGAGACTAGCCACATACTCCACCCAAAGGAAGGAGAGAGGCAACATCGCAGAATTAAATGTGTCCCTTGATTGGAGTATAACAAAACATATTTAAAGATAGATAATGAAACCAATAATTTTTGGAATGGAGCTGAGGAAGGATCTTATCTCAAATAATTTATATATTTAAAATTGAAATTAACGGTGTGTGTTCTCAAACTTCTGATAAATTTTCAGACTCACTAAACACTTGTGGAAGTATTTGTAAATGATTCACTAATATTGTCCAATAGGATTTAAATCTCCGATTAATTTACTTAAAACAGTTCCTTTTTATCATTTTTATCAACTATATGAATTATACATTGACTCTAAATGTAGCATACAAAACCGTTAATCTTTAATTAGTTATCTTATCCTATACAATGAAAATCAATTCTTGAGTTAAAAACACGAACTTTGTCTGTTAAAAAAACACGAATTTTGTATTATTTAATATAACTTTAAATTCTTTTTGACAGCATTAAACTTTAATTTTTTTAAAATTCTCTAAATAACACTATTAATTACGTTTAAAATTATCTTTTATAGTATTTTTTGGTCAATTGTGATTCAGGATCACTTGACTACACTTGAGGGGCATGCTTTCTATGTTATGATTCCAATATGCCAACAGACAAATCTCTCCTTAAGAGCCTTTTTTCTTTTATGAGTCACATCGAGGTTCTAATCTGTAACCTCGATCTGCATTCTATCTTAAATCTCCTACCACTAGATCTACTCTAATAGTTTATGAACATGTGTTTAAAGGATATAATTAAAAGTTAAAATGCACAACCTGTCTATTGATCTATAGCCAATAAATAAGACGCTCATAATTGCCTTAAGTATGCTAGCTATTTTCCTAGCTATTATTATGTTGGAATACATATTAATTTGAACGTGAAAGCCTGTAAAAAGTAACAGCACTACGCCACTACTCTTCAGCCAAGGAATACAAGAAGGCAAAGTTTAGAATCACTAATTTCAAATATGAATTATTTGTATTCTCAAATCAATATAATTTTTAAAAAAATAAAGAGTAGTCTGATAAGTTATTATCTTAAAATCATATAAATAATAGTTTTTAATTAGTTGACAATGTAGACAATGTAGTTTTTTATACATGTAAATTAAATTCATTTTTAAAATGCATCATTTCCTCTTAATTTATTCTGCATTTCAATTTAAATTAATTGTGCTAATTTATCATATAAATTAGAATATTATTTTTCTTTATATTACTATTTCTTTCAAAACAATAAGAATGATCAGAGGCAATTTTTGATCGGACCTTGCTTTTCATCATGGTCAAGCGCAATTGATCAATTGAGTCATCAATGGGATGCTCATCTATAACTTTCACACACACACACACACACATATATATATACCTTTGGTCGTGGGGGCTCCTTAAATAAGTGAAAGGTGGATTAGAAAATTTCTTTGGTCAGGAGACATTTTCACCAAGAAAATGATAACAATTGAATGGAAGCAAGTTAAAGGAGGTCTTGAACATGTTTCTCTCTTTGATCTTAATAAAATTACAACTTTAAAGCTTTGCTGGCATTTCGTTCACTCATTTGTTGAATGGCAGTTTTCGTTAGGGCTCAATTTTTGTTTGCTCCATTTGGCCAACCTTAAAGGAACACCTCAATTCGGTCAAAGAGAATACAAAGCTGGGTGGTGGGTTATGGTCACCATATTAATTAATTTTTGCTTCCTTGATCGACCAACGAATGAAAATCTAAATTGTAGAGGTTGCTTGGTTGTCTCCATGTGTAGTCTTTGTGAGAATGGACTTCTAACCATCTATTCCTTTCATGCCACTTTGCTTCCTCGATCTGGAGCTGGCTGCAATCTGCCTTAATAAGGTTCCTCTTTAATTTACCATATGTTTCTTCCATTATAAAGTCCATGGAGAAACCAACTCACTAATGTGGGCACATTGACCATTATTCTTTCCTCTTGGGCCTTTTGGCTTGCTAGAAATTAGAGGTGATTTAATTATGTCACAATTTCTCTCCACGTAGCTATTAATCTCATCATTTTCGTGGCTAATTTGGCTTGCCTTTTCTCAAGGGCCACATGGCTAATTCCATGATAGAATTTCAGATTCTAAAGTTTTTCCTTGTTAGCATTCAACCTTCTAAACAACAACATATCAAGCAGGTTCAATGGCATGCTCCCAAGTAAGGGACTTAAAAATGTATTATTGATGGTTCCACCAAGGGATCTCCGGGATATGTTGGTAGTGGAGAAATTTTCAGGGACCATAAGTGATTTCTTAGGTGGTTTCTCTGTTTATGTTGGGATACAAAATGCATTTGTTGCTAAACTTCACGCGGTTATTTTGGATATTGAAATTGCCCACCAGAGGGGATGGCATAATTTGTGGCTGGAATCAGATTCACAATTGGTTATAGCTGCTTTCGAAAATCCAAATATTGTGCCTTGGGAAATCCGTGGCAAGTAGAGAAATCGCTTGATTCTTTGTAAGGACATGATTTTTGTTTATTCTCACGAATGTATATAGGAAAGGTAATTCTTGTGCGGATAAGTTAGTTACTTTTGGAGCAAACTAACACACTTTTATTTGGTGGGATTTTGTCCTAGCTTTTGTTAGGAGAGATTTTTTCGATAATAGGAATCTTTTGCCTATCTATAAGTTTTGGTCTAGTTGCTACCATGAGGACATGCATTCCTTACATTTTACTAAAAAAAAATAAGAATGGTAATTTATTTAAGTTACTAACTATTCATGAAGTATCATTGATAATAATTATTAGAAAAATTAACAAATTCATCACACATAAATATTTATAATTTAAAAATAGTATTAAAGTTCTTTACACTTAAAATACATAGAACATTTACAATTTATTTTACTTATTCTAAACAATTTACTGGGGAGCACTCGTTTTGATAGACTATCCAATGACTTTTGCTCATTTAACCATTATTTTTTTATGATCAAAAGAGGCTAAAAGCCCAAGAAACAACTGAGAGATAAACCAAATTTAGCAAAAAGATCTGCTACAACATTAGTTTCTCGAAGGACAGCACACCAAGAGAGATCTTGTGCTTGACGACCCAACTCCAAGATGGAAGAAATAATAAGAGACTCCTCTCTAGAATCAGATGAACCATGCAAAATAGCAGCTATAGCAACTGTTGAATCTGATTCAATGATAATTTTGAGAAATCCTCGTGCTAATGCTATCCTAAGTCATGATAAATGACCCAAAGTTCTGTCTAGATGACAAAATCAACTTCAATATCTATGCTGAAGCCCGTAATAAAATTCCCAAAACTTGGAAATAACCCATTTTTAATTCCCATTTTGTGATTACTTTTAGTCCTTCATAAAAACAAAAAAAGGGTAATAGGGGACTATAAAATTATATTTAAATTCGAGAGATAAAAAATAACTTAAGCACAAATTTAAGAGATTAAAAAGATATTTAAATCTAAAAAATAATTCATCATTTTTAATAATACTTATTTCTAAATATACCAAAAAAGTTAATATAAAAAATATTTCAATTCCATGGTTTGATTAGTTTATTAGAAAAAATCGAAATGATTGTGATAACTTGAAAAAAAAAGGGAAAAATAGAGTTTCCACATATTTACCTTAAACCCTGAGTTAAAAGAAACAGAAAAGTAGACTGAAATGCTAATTATTTTAATTTTAAAGATTTTAGGTCCAATATAATTATTTAGTCCTATATTGATAGTTGATAAATTTTTTAATAATTATATGAATTATCGAATTCATTTAATGATGTAAGGAAGTGCCGTTGTCGTTCTATGCCTAGTCTAAAACAATTTTATGAAACATTATATTAAAAAAAAGGTAAGTGGTCATTATTTCACACACGTATGAATTTAATGTTTATAAATTATACTTCTAATTGTTTTTACATCATCCATCAACAAAAAATAAAAAGTTAAAAGTTAGTAAAATTTAATATATATGATAATTAATAATTAAATGATAATATAAAATTATTATGTTTTAAGTGAATTGTTTTGTATTATCTTTACATAGACTAATTGTTCTTTTTATATTTAAGATTAAATGTATTTTAAGTCCTTGTACATATAAATCAGTCTAATTTTTAGTTCTTGCAAGCTGTAAAAGTTTTTGTTACCATTCCAAAATTTTGAGTGTTTTTTCTCCCCTTATCATTAACTCTATATGATTTGTTGGATCAAATCTTAATATATTAATAGACAATTAATATACGTTTAATTTAATAGTATTTTTCTAATAACAATAATTTAAATCCTAACCATTTACGAATAATAATTTAAATCCCAACCATATCCAAATAATTAAATGCGTATACTTTTCGGATTATTTCCTTTAATTGCTTCATTAAAATTCTTGTACATAGCAAATTGCACTGGTTACAAAAATAACTGCTACTTTTTTTTAAGACTAAGATTAAAATATACAAAACTAATTTTTTAAGAAAATATATATTTTCTAAAAAAATAGGAAATTTTTATCTCAGAAAAATCTACAGCTAATGGGCAATAAATCAGAAGGAAAAATTACATTAAGATAAATATAGCTGAATATTAAACTTCACCGGGAATTTTTTAAAGATATAAATTTTATTTTAACAAATACCGTATAAAAAAAGGAAAGTATATCTTTTTTTTTCATTATATCATGCGAGATACATTTTGAATGAAAATAAAAATATTTAATATTTTCCTTTTAATTAAGTAGGAAAAATCATTAATATATTAATTACACAACTATTCAGGAAAAAATATTTTTTTTAAAAGGTTAGCAATTTATTATGATTTTCTTTGAGATAAGATTGTAACTAATAAATTCAAATAGAATTTAAAAAATTAAAACTTTCAAAATAATTAAATGCATTTTTATTTTAATAGTAATTTCATTGCCAAATATTTAAAGGCGCCAATGAAGTAAACGTATCTAGTAATTACTTAAAAACTAATAAATATTTGTTTAATTTTCAACAATATTTTTCACTAAATTTCTAATATTTTTTTAGGTCAAAAATTATAAATGTTTCTCAACTTATTAAATAAAAAACTAATCTCATTTATGGTACACGATTGTCATTGATCCAAGATAATTTTACAAAAAATCAAACAAATATTTTTTAGAAAAACAAACATAATTCTCTTCCTAAATTTCTAATATGTTAACATTATTTTGACATGATATTTTTCTATTTTATTCCTTGTCTAGTCATTTAATTGAAATTAAGTAATAATTTAAAAAAATATATTATATATATATATATATATATATATATATATATTCATTAAATTATAAATGTTTGACATGCCTAGACTTCAACAAGATAATATAAGATAATATATCGAATTGAATACACACGTTCAATACCAAAAGGCTATAAAAATAAAATCACCAAACCATAAAACATATGAATGTGTGCAATTAAATTATTTCATTGGTTAGTAGATATGCAAAAGAAAAACAGTTCCATTGTGAAAAAAACAGTTTCATCATTTGAATATAACAAATTTGATATATATATATATATATATATATATATATATATATATATATATAATGATTGGAATATATTTAAAAATAGAGTAAATACTTTCTTATTGTTCACAAAACATTATCTTAGAAGAAAGCATTTATGGAAATTTTTTTTAGAGAAAATATTGAAAGTAGCCATTAATCAATAGAATTGTATAAAATTTTCCTAAATGAAATTTTACAAGAATATAGAAACCCAACTTCCCATCTTAAGCTCAATACACATGCCTGCATCCAATATAAAGAGGGGTTTCAACTTGTTGTTTTTCACTGTAAAAAAAAAAGTTTTAAGCATATTATTATTATAATCCACACTACTCCCTGCACCTATTTATTATCATTTTTTTAAGATAAGATTGTAATTAATAAATTTGTTAAATAGAATTTAATGAATTAAAAGTTAGTAATTAATTATCATTTTTCTTCGAGATAAGAATGTAATTAATAAATTTGTTAAATATAATTTAATGAATTAAAATTCAAGGTATTAATAAATTACAATTTTAAAAATAATTAAAATTTTCACTTAAATAGTAATTTCATTACCAAATATTTTAAGGACACCAATAAAGTAAATGTATCTAGTAATTACTTAAAAATAAATATTTGTTTAATTTTTAATGATGTTATTTTTACTAAATTCCTAATATGGTAAAAAAAATTCACTTAATATTTTTCTATTTGTTCATGGACTAATAGTTTTTCTTATGTACATTGGTAGTAATGAGGATCGAAACCATCCATCTACTATAAAACCCTTGCTATCAGATGACCCTAGTGAATTAGACTAATAATTTAAGCCATCTTTAGTAGTAAATTAAATTAAATTAACTTATTATATACATGCTTATATGCTGAAAACAATAATAAATCACATGTGAGTAAATACATGAACAATTTATTTTAAAGACAAATTTTTTTTCTTTTGAATACGGGTACGTTATGAGAATCCATTTAAAACATTTATATAACCATTATTTTGTCGCATGCATATACCATTATGTATCCTGGGATTTTATGATGCACAATAACTATAACTACAAAATTAAATAACTATGGAATTTTAAAAATTAAATAACAAATGTTTTTCAGTTATACCTTAAAATGCTAAATGTGTATTTAAAACTAGGAAAATAAAATAGCAAGTACTTAGATTAATTAGTGTGGGTTATTTCAATTTATCCATTAATCTTGAATTAAAATCTAAAAGTATATAATTGTATTAAATATTTTTATTCAAGCAAGTGCATCTCTTGCATGTGTTTTTTGAAATCAATATATTTTCATTGTCGGAAACTAAAAACTTTGAAACTAAAAAGACAACTTTGACACCGACTCTCAAAGCTTAAAGATTATCAAAGTGATTTTACCTCTTTAAACAAAATATTTTTCATACAAATAACACATTTGGAAAACCAAAAAATTAAAAAGTATAATAAAATCACCAGTAATTCACAATAAAACATAGATATGTGTATAGATGAATTATTACATTAAGCTGGTATTCAAGCAACACTAAAAAAAAAAAGAAACAGATTCATGTTGGATAAAATCAAAAAACAAAACGAAACGGTTTCATTATTTGAATGTAACAAACCTGACACCTGATATTATAATAATAACAACACATTAAATTATATTTTTAAAATACAAATATTATTTTTTTGTGAATATATTAAATTTATTTGAAACCATTATCTTAGAGGAAACATTTATGGAAAAGAGTTTTAAAAAAAATACTGAAAAAGTAACTGTAATAAAAGTATCCATTAGTGAATAAATTTGCATAAAAAATTCCCAAACAGAATTTTACAAGAATTTAGAAAGCCCCACTTTCCAAGTTTCCATGTTAAGAACACACAGACTTGCATCCAATAAAGAGAGAAGCTTATCTTGTTATTTTCCACTGTAAAAAAAAAAAAAAAACAAGTTTAGTTTGAAGCTGCTTATTATTAAAACACACTATTTCTGCGCCTATTTATTCTCCCTCCTCATTTCTAGTTTTCATTTTTTAATTATTATTATTTTTATTTTTTTTGTTTTTGTTTTCAAAGCCAACTAACACCCTTTTCCTTTCACTTTCTCTGTCAGAAGACTAAAAAAACACCTCTGTTGTTGCCTTGTCCGTTTATTTTCTCTCCAAACCAGAGAGCGACCGCCGGCGAGTCTCACCTCGCCGGAAATTCGCTCTTCCTCGCCGGAACCTCCATTTTTCCCTTTCCTATTGCGCTTGCTTTTTCTTCCCACCGGCTCCTTCAAGAGGAGCCGTTTCCGTGCAATAGTTTTGTTGCTTCTTTTTTTTTTTCGTTTTCTGAGCGCCTGAGATTGCAATGCAGAGGGAAGGAGGTTCCTGTCGCGGCAAGAAGCGTGGGATCTCTCGTTTCTGAAATTCCTATGATGTGGAGCGTTTGAGAGATTCGTTTTTTTCTTCTTCTTTTTTTTGTCTCTTTCTCTTTGTTCTCGAGTTTCTGGATGAGGAGCGCGCTGAATTTTGTGGAGGAGAAGTTTTTGTGCTAGCGAGGGCGTGTTGAAATTCAGAAGGTGTGAATTTGTTTTGTTAGCTTGAGAAAAAAAAAGTGCTAATTATGGTTTGTGTTTATGTGTGTTTCTTTTTGCTTTTTTTTTTTTTCTGGTTAAATGGTTTTTTCTCTTTAGTGGAAGTGGTTTTTATGAGTTTATGGAGAGATGAGAATCTCTTTGGTGTTCATGTTTTTGATCTGCTGGTGTTTTCAGATTATGGCCTCTCTGAAATTTTGTTCTTTTGTTTTTATTTTTTCTCTGGATCTGTTAGTGTTTGAGGCTTTCCCTGTGAAATTCCCTCTCCATATGTGTAATTTTGTGATAGAACCAAGGTGTAGTGATATAAATTTAAGTTAAATGCTTGTTTTTTTTTTTTTTTTTGGTTTGGGAAAAAAAGGGAGAGTTGTGGTTACAGTTGAATGGGATTTTATTTTTGTTTTGTTTTAATTTCCATGGATAGTTTTTGTTTTTAATTTTTTAAGTTTTTTGTTAAGCAAATGGCCTAATAACCGCATTAGGTTGTTAGTAGGTAAGCATCGAGCTTCTTTCTTCTCCTAATACATCCTTCCTTCTGGTAATGTATAGTTGAAGATGCAACTATTTGTGGCTTTGTTTTCCACTGCTCTTTTTAAAATTTGCAATTGAATATTTGAAGTGCTTTGGTAGGGTTTTCATTAGTCCATTTTTTTGTCACTTTTTTTTGTGGTGGTGATGTTAGTAAAGTTCCAATTGTTATGATAGATGATATTTTTCTGGGTCTGAATTTTTCTTTCTGCCTGTAGCAGTTATGTATGATATGAAATGCGATGTTCATTGTTATCAGTCCTTTCCTATGACAAGGGAATGACCTTGAATTTCTCGCAGATGTCGCACATAGAGCTTGACGAAAACTAACAAGGAAGGAGGTTTTCAGGATGCCTTCTGAAATAATGGAGAAGAGGGGTGTTTCTGCCTCATCTCGCTTTTTGGATGACATTTCCTATGTTTCTGAGGTAATTATTAATGTAACTGTCTAAGAATGGTTTGTTCTAATTTATAATGTGACCCTCAACAAGCTAATTGTTATTCTAACTGTCTTATAATGTTTTTTTTTATAATGATTATCAGTTCCAAGAACATTTTACAGCCTAAGACTTCGGTTTTCTTTGTCATTTTGTTAATCAATTTGACCTGTATGCATGGCCTCAATGCTATTGCCTTTTCGACAATTGGTTTTCTAAACATGCGTTAAACTTTTATGGGCAGAAGAATACAGGATTACGGAAGCCAAAATTTATTCATGACCATTTTCTACAAGGTGAGTTCAATCAACTAATTATTATTTGTTCAAAATGGTTTGTATATCTTGTGCTGATTTACCTGTGTATCAATTGCATCCTTAATGCCCCAAATAGATTCACTAACAGATAGTTAAGATTCAGACCTTTTGAGTGAACTGTTTACACTCCAGTTTAGAAATTGGCTAGTAGCTATCATTGAGTTTGAACGTGTGAACTTTTTGAAGAATCTTTCCATATATGTTTCTGTATACCTTATTTTTGTATATTTCAAAGCAATATTTCTCTCAATTTTTGTTTCAATTTTTTATCAATGTTTTGTTTGCTTTTAGAATTAATGATTGTCAATGTTGCTAACTAGTATCCTTCATACGAGTAATTATCTTAAATTCTAAAACTGGTATATTTATTTCACTTTATGGTGATTGGTGATAATACTTGTTGATTTGTCTTTTTTAGCCCATACACTTCTCACTTTATGCTGAAATCAATATGTAATTTTTATTTTGCTTCTGGAATAATGAATATCACTAATCAACGTTGCAAATTGACATCATCTAAAATTAATGTATTTTTCTGTTTGTGGTGACAATGTAATTGCTGCAAACCTATATAAATTGCTGATAAAAAAAAAAAAACCTATATAAATTAATGTTTTATAGTGAATGTATAAATTCAATACCTTGTTCTCACAACATTTTGATTGTGGTATAGCTGGGATAATTAATGATGATTTCATGAATTTAGATGCTGTGCTCTGCTGGACTGAAGCTTATTTATGATTTTGGTATAAATATTATTAAGAATTTGCTTTTATTTTAATTGTGCTAATTTTGAATGTAGTAATAATGTAATATCTGCATGTATCCATATTTATGTTTGTTTACCTATGTTCCATTAATAAGCAGTTCATCTGCTGAACATGTAACTAATTTCTGGATAAAGTAATTTCTATATTCAAATTTTCAGGGAAGAGTGAAATGGCTGCATCACCTGGCATCATTTTTAATACTTCGTCACCCCATGAAACCAATGCAAAAACAGGCTTGTTAATGTCTCAAACTACTCTATCTCGTGAAATTACAGAAGACCTACATTTTGGCAGAGAAGCAGGCAATATAGAGATGCTGAAGGATTCTACCACAGAATCATTGAATTATCACAAGAGATCATGGTCTAATGTGCATCGGCAGCCAGCATCTAGCTCATATGGTTTAGTTGGGAGCAAGATTGTCACCAATGCTGCCTCACGGGAAAGCAGTCTATTTTCAAGCTCATTGTCTGACATGTTTAGCCAAAAGTGTAAGAATTTGTTTCATGGATGTTAATATAGTTGCATGCATGTGTTATGGGTATTGTAGCATAATCAAATTCTGGTTGCTTTTACACTTCGTAATATTTTAGATATGAGTTTCTGTTGCATTCATTTGCTTGTGTATTTGTCATTAGCAATTTAGCATAGAAGAATATATGCTTGCTATCTTTTGTAATGTAGAAGGACAATACCCTCACCAAACCCACCACCAAAAATATAAAACTAAGTAAAGTTATCTATTTGTTTTAGGTTTTGTGATTATACTTTAGTTCTGCTCATGTGTCACTGTGTGTATATATGTATATCTTAATGCAGTGAGGTTATTGGGGAATGGAGTGCTGTCTGGTCAACCCATTACTGTTGGTTCCCTTCCTGAGGAAGAACCATATAAATCTCTCGAAGAAATTGAGGCTGAAACTATTGGAAATCTCCTTCCTGATGAAGATGACCTGTTTTCTGGAGTCAATGATGAGTTAGGATGCAGTACTCGCACTAGAATGAATGATGATTTTGAAGATTTTGACTTGTTCAGCAGCAGTGGAGGCATGGAATTGGAAGGAGATGAACATCTAATTTCTGGAAAAAGAACCAGTTGCGGGGATGAAGATCCTGATTACTTTGGAGTTTCTAAAGGAAAAATTCCTTTTGGTGAACAATCTTCTAGAACACTTTTTGTTAGAAACATCAATAGCAATGTAGAAGATTCTGAGCTAAAGGCTCTCTTTGAGGTGAACCTTTATTCTTTTATTCTGGCGGATGCTATCTTAGAATTTTCATGAAACATTTCATACCACTAATAATGGCATGTAAATGGACTATTTTGTTTGTTCCAGCAATATGGAGATATCCGAACCATATATACTGCCTGCAAGCATCGTGGATTTGTTATGATTTCTTATTATGATATAAGGGCAGCACAAAATGCAATGAAAGCACTTCAAAATAGGTCATTGAGATCTAGGAAACTTGATATACATTATTCAATTCCAAAGGTATCATTATTAATAACTTCTCATGCATGCATAATTCCTTTTTCCTTGTCATTTTGATAAAGTTGTTATTTTTATTCTTCATCATATCATTTATTATTACCGCCATATGTTTTGCTTGTTCAATTGCTTGCATGCCTGTTTTTATGGTTTGCTTATAGATATATCTTGATTTGATGACATGTCAGGGCAATTCTCCAGAGAAGGATATTGGCCATGGTACACTGATGATATCCAATCTTGATTCATCTGTTTTGGATGATGAACTAAAACAGATTTTTGGGTTTTATGGAGAAATTAGAGAAGTAAGTCGTTCTTGTTGGTTTTCATCCATTTTTGGTGTTTGTGTTTTAAAATGATACAAGCATTCTTAAATATTGTCTCTGTAATTGCAGATCTATGAATATCCACAATTGAATCATGTCAAATTTATTGAATTTTATGATGTCCGGGCTGCAGAAGCTTCTCTTCGTGCATTAAACGGGATCTGCTTTGCTGGGAAGCACATTAAGCTTGAGCCTGGTCTTCCCAAGATTGCAACATGGTTGCTGTTACCGCTTCTTTTTTATTTTCAATTTATTTTTTTCTCTTTTTATATCAACTTTTTCAACTGTTTTCTACTTTTTTAAATGTGCGAATCTTAAAACATTGTTTTGTAAATGAAGTCTTTTATTTTGGATCTTCATATTTATGCTCACCACCTTTAATAGTATCCTCACTTTGTAGAGTTTGATAGAGTGTAAAGTTGTTATCAACCACCTTGATGGAAAAATTACATCTTGACAATTATGCAAACCTTGCTTTTGTAGTATGATGCATCAGTCACACAAAGGAAAAGATGAACCTGATGTTGGTCATAGTCTGAGTGACAACATATCCTTAAGACATAAAGGTATAATTTTTGTCTGCTTTCACTTGTCTTTTTTCCCTCATAAAGCTAAAATGTTCTTGGTCTCACTAGACATAACTTACAGCAGGAGTGTCATCTGGATTTATTGCATCTGGTAGCAGCTTGGAAAATGGATATAATCAGGGATTTCATTCTGCGACACAGCTACCTGCTTTTATTGATAACTCACCGTTTCATGTGAATTCTAGCATTCACAAGATCACAAGAGGGGCATCTGCGGGAAAAGTATCTGGTGTTTTTGAGGCCAGTAATGCTTTTGATGCTATGAAATTTGCATCCATTTCGAGGTTCCATCCTCATTCTTTACCTGAATATCGTGAAAGTTTAGCTACTGGCAGTCCTTACAACTTTTCAAGTACCATTAACACGGCTTCCAATATTGGAACTGGATCGACGGAATCATCTGAAAGCAGGCACATTCAGGGAATGAGTTCAACTGGGAACCTAGCTGAGTTTAATGCAGGAGGTAAGTTTAATGTGCTAAGAAAGCCTCATGTATATGCTTCCTTTATTTGCAGCAGTTTTGAAATGTTTCCTTGTCTATAGAAAATTCTGATAAGGAATCAATTTGTTGCAAAGGTTGAACTTATTGTTCACTTTAAATGGCATCCTAGGAGTTTGAAACCTTATAATGAAGAGCTTGATTGTTAATTTTAATGATGATGCCAGCCTAGGGTTTTCAATATTTTCATTCTTCTAATAACACCCAAAAATAATAATTGTTGTTTAAGAGCCAGACTATTGATCTATATGAATCTAGACTTGCCTGTCCGAGTATATGAGATTTAAGCATTCCAAATTGTAAATTGGTCGAGGTCATTTTTCCTACAAGCTTGTAAGTGGTAGAAGGTGCTGGGAAATTTTAGGCTGAAGCGATATCTAATATGGATTTAATAGTTCTATATTTGAATGCTGGTATGTAACCTTTTTGTTTGATTTTGGACCTTCAGGAAACGGAAACCACCCCCATCATGGACTTTATCATATGTGGAATGGGTCCAACTTGCATCAGCAACCTTCTTCAAATGCCATGCTTTGGCAAAAAACACCATCCTTTGTTAATGGTGCATGTTCTCCAGGTCTTCCACAGATACCCAGCTTTCCTAGAACACCACCTCATGTTCTTAGAGCATCACATATAGACCACCAAGTGGGATCAGCACCAGTTGTTACAGCCTCACCCTGGGATAGACAACATTCTTTCTTGGGAGAGTCACCTGATGCTTCTGGTTTTAGATTGGGTTCTGTTGGAAGTCCAGGCTTTAATGGTAGCTGGCAGTTGCATCCTCCTGCTTCTCACAATATGTTTCCTCATGTTGGTGGGAATGGTACAGAATTGACGTCAAATGCTGGGCAGGGCTCTCCTAAGCAGTTGTCACATGTTTTCCCTGGGAAACTTCCCATGACTTTGGTTTCTAAATTTGATACTACCAATGAACGAATGAGAAACCTCTATTCTCGTAGAAGTGAACCAAACACTAACAACAATGCTGATAAAAAACAATATGAACTTGACCTAGGCCGCATTTTACGTGGGGATGACAACCGGACAACACTCATGATAAAAAATATTCCCAATAAGTATGCCAATTATCTCCATATCTTTTTTGTGCATTTTTGCTGCTTATGCTGTTATCTTCTCATCCTTACTTCACCAAAGAATGTGATTATTAGTTAAATAAGCAATTGCTTATTTGGCTTGTCCGCTTTTCATGTTGGTGCATTAACCATACAAGTGCCCTCTCTCTTTTGCTTGCTTACATGCCTAAATAGCATATACTTTTTACATAACAGATTTTACAAAATTTGAATAACAATTTTTAAAAACAAGCAAATTCTTTTGCACTGGTCTTTCAGTTTGTCTCTTTCATTTATATTTGTTTAAATATTTTTGGCAGGTATACTTCAAAGATGCTTCTTGTTGCCATAGATGAGCAATGTCGAGGAACTTATGATTTTCTGTATTTGCCAATTGATTTCAAGGCAAGTATTTATTTGGACTTGCTAGTTGATTGATTCTTTACTTAAATGAAGTAATCATAAATATGTTTCTAAGTCAATTCTACAAATGGTTGCAGAACAAATGTAATGTTGGCTATGCATTCATCAATATGATCGATCCTGGACAAATTATTCCATTCCACAAGGTTATTTGGAAACCCTTATGTAATACTAATTTGATATAATTATCTGTGATTTGAATTCTGAGTTCATCTGATTCTTTTTGTTTCTAAGAGTTGATATATCTAATAGATAAGGAATATTGTACAGGCTTTTCATGGGAAAAAATGGGAGAAGTTCAACAGTGAAAAGGTAGCAGTACTCGCCTATGCCCGAATTCAAGGAAAATCTGCTCTTATTGCTCATTTCCAGAATTCAAGCCTGATGAATGAAGATAAACGGTGCCGTCCTATTCTCTTCCATACAGATGGCCCAAATGCTGGTGATCCGGTAAATCAGCTTGTTCTTTAGTTGTAACTATTTTCCTTTTGCTAACTACAATGTATTATGGAACTACTATATCAGCTTGTTCTTCAGTTGTAATTGTTTTCCTTTTGCTAACTACATTACTACAATGTATTATGGAACTACTATAGGACCAGACTACTAATATTCCTCTCACTGATATTTTATTCCGTAGATCTGGTTTTACTGATGATACATTAATGTTTTGGGCTGATGCAAGTAAAGTGGGAGCTAATTATAGGCTTTCTCACTTCAAAACTTTTTTGCCTGATGTCTAATATTAACATCCATTGGGTGTGGCAAGAAAGAGTTTCTTGAAGGAATATTTCCCCGATGATTATTTGACTTACACATAACAACTAAAGCATTATGTTTCTGACTTGAGTTGGTTTTAATGGCTACAAAATGCAATCTATTAGTGTGATTTTAACTGTTTCTAGCATTATATGCATTTAACAAACTGGGCTTTCCATTAAAAGAATATATATTGGCTTGCAACCTAATTGTACTATTGGTACCTGGTTCTTCCACTGATATTATATACCGAGACAAAATTAACCTAATCTGTCTCTGCAGGAGCCTTTCCCCTTGGGTAACAATATTAGAGTGAGGCCTGGAAAAATTCGCATTAATGGTAATGAGGAGAATCGCAGCCAAGGGAATCCTTCATCTTTGGCAAGTGGAGAAGAGTCCGGGAATGCAATAGAATCTACATCGAGCTCTTCAAAAAATTCTGACTGATTTAGCATCATGATCTAACAGTTCAATGTTGCATGTGATATCAACTCCAAGACTGTATATTTACATTATCTTTTTGTTCGATCGAGCAAGAGGAGTTGGAGCTGGTAGGAAAGGGGGCTCAAAATTTTTTCCTATAGAGGAGCCTTGCAAGAGTTTTTGGAAGTTGAGGTACATAACCCGAATGAAGTCACTGATTCTATTGTTTTCCGTTATTTTCCTAAAATTTTGCATGGAGTACTGCTACCATCCTACAACTTTAGAGAATGGCCTAACTGAAGCTTAAAATTTTGGCTAGCTGTGAATGGACAATGTGACACTTTGCAGTTTCCTTGTGATAATGTGCATCATTGTGGGTTTCAAGGGTTCTTTGCTGATTTTGTTTTCATGGTCATCTTTGTTGTTCATATGTAATTTTGTTCCCTTATATTCCCGGGCATTGGTATCCTTATGGGTTTTGTTGTCTATATAATGGATTTTTGAGGAAAAACATTTAAATGAAACATTTTCTTCGGTGGTGGTAGTATTCAGATATTTCTGCTTCGCTTGTTATTTCTGTATTCTTTTATCAGTGCTTATACACCTGTTATGCATGTCAGGGTTCTAGTCATTGATTAGAAAAATGCTTAATTCAGCCTTAGTTACATGCCACTAGCAAATGCTGTTTGATAATAAAGGTTCCTGAGTCATGACTATATTCTTTGACAGAGAAAAAAATTGAGTATATATAGCAATTGGTTAGATAGATTTCTCTATAAACATTTAAAAGAAAACAAGAAGGTAAAAATATTCAGTTTCTTAATAAACTAAATTCAGTTTATCCATTTAACTTTTGGAGAAGTTAAATGAAAAGAGTTTCTATAAAAGTTAAGTGCATATGCAGTAAGTTTGATTACTATGAAGTTATATATATTTTCTTTGAAGTTTGATGATCATAAAGTTTTATTTTATATATGTATGTATATTTCAAATGACTGTTTAGACGAAGAAAACTAATGGTACAAATTTTCTGTTCACAATCACATACGTTGGCATTTATTTGTACGCAAGTGACTGGTGAGCTTTATGGCATGACTAGCAGTGGTACATTTGCTGCAACCAGACCTGATGAAATGAGATTTGTTTTCTGTCCATAGATATCTGGCTTTTCTTATCATGATAGTGACTCATCATTTTCCGAAGTTTCAAGTCTCAACATGTATTTTTTTTTCATTTTAATTTTTTGACCATAAAGTGAAATCTGTTGAAAAAGTAGTGCAATGGTATCTACAATTCCAATATATGTGTCTGCGCAGTGCGCACAAACTTTACAAAACTAACCAGTGAGACATGATTTTGCACTTTTGCCTTTTGGTTTCAAGAGTCAAGACTACTAACCACGAGGACCTTTCATTGATTAGCACAAAATGTTGTATATTATAGAGAATAACGCCTCTTATTTTGATTTCATAAATACTAATATATATATACTGATTTGAGAAAACAAAGTTGAAACAAAAATCTGGATTGCAACTTTTAGGATGAAAGTACAATAATAATAGTTGAAATTGAAATAAAACATATGTGCTTGTAAAATAAATTATGAATTATTAAAATTTAGTTGTTAATTTCTTAATCAATGATTCTAATTTCACACTTTAATTTTTAAAATACATTATGCATCTTAAATGAACCAATTATAAAAAATTTAGGCCTATTCAACATGAGATAAAATAGATATTATGAACCAAATTCTTCAAATATAATATAAAACTACTGCGTAAAAAAGATAGTAAAAAATGTTGAAGGGTTACAGCCTCTTTTTTTATATAATGAAGGGTTTCAACCTCTCATTATAAAAACATTCCAGAGATGAAATAAAACTACAAAGCGTACACCACAAAAGGATAACCTGTTATGAAGAGTAAGACGTACTATGTTTGTATTTTTGTTTTTAAAATATGAAATTGTCAAGTGCTAAACAGAAAAAGATAGAAGTAAACAAGCATGAAGTTTCCTAACCCTTATGGTAAATACTAGTAGATGTTAAAGAGTATTTAACGGTGTTCTTTAAGTTTTAAGTCTCTTACCGTAATATATAACTAATAAATGTCGATTCCACTATTGGATTTGGAGAGGCGTGACATTTAAACTAAGTAATTACGATCGTTAAAGCAGAAAAGTGAGCCCAACCTTATCCGAAATTGAAAAGGCACCACAATACAAAGCAAGATTATGGAACAGAAAGCCTAAATTCTAGCAGCAAAATTGCAATAAAATGAAGTTAATGAACTATTAATACCAAACAAATTTTCCTCAAATTGTAGAACAATAAAGAACAAAGGAAACTGCTATTAGGATCGATTTAATGACTAGTAATAGTATGAATGAGGTTATAAATTTTAATTTTAATGTGACCATTGTATAAAATAAAAGCATGAACTATCAAAATTGACCGTTAATACATCATGTTTTTATTGTTTCAAAGAGTTAAAATTATTTCAAATAAATTTATTGCATATTTTAATATGTTGTAGATATTTTTTTATTGTCTCAAAAATAAAATAGAAACGTTTAACAATTTAAATTTAATTAGAATACACTCCGTGTGTAAAGATTAGTTATATTGCCATCCAATTAAATATTACCAAGTCTGATAAGTTTATTAGTTTTTATAATAATTATTTTAAAAATTATATGAGATTATTTTTAATTGATTGGGAGTATATTTTCTTACAATGTCTGTGTATAAGAAAAATTAAAACGTAAAACAAAAATAATGTTTATGACATTTAAAGATATGAGATCATCAGCAAAAAATAAAATAAAATAAAGATATGAGATAACTTATAGTATGTTTAATACACTTTTCAAAGTTATACGAATAGAGAGAATAATTATTCAAATAAAAAAAAGTAAAAGAAAAAGGTGATGCATTATACTGAGGCTCATTTTGTTTATCATGAGAGTATTTGCAAAC
Organism: Glycine max; assembly: GCF_000004515.6. NCBI lineage: Eukaryota > Viridiplantae > Streptophyta > Magnoliopsida > Fabales > Fabaceae > Glycine > Glycine max. Next base: position 46,236,238 of record NC_016091.4, read on the forward strand.
TTTCTTGATAATTAAATTTTGTAAAAAAATCTGACGGATTATTTTCTTTTTAATTATGTTTTTTTATTTACAAGGTTCAGATTCAAATATCTTAAACACACAACATAACAATACAATAAAGAGTTAACAATTTTCAAGTGATTTTCTCTTGGGTTAATTAATTTTTCAGTTTCTCAATTTTTAAGATTTCAATTTTTATTCCTCAATCTTTTATCCAATTTTTAATCCTCCTTTAATTTTCTGTCATGATTTTTAGTTCTTTTTATTTTGATATTCTATTTTTAGTCTTTCGTTTATTTTTTATCACTCAAAATTTGTTTTTATTTTATCAATTTTTAGTCCCTTATTTATTTTATATTTAGGAAAAATTTTGAATAATAAAAAAATGATGGACTAAAAATGAACAATTTTTTTAAAAGAAACTAAAATGCTAACAAAAAATTAATAAATAATTAAAAGTTGCCCAAAAAAAACTTTGAAAAACTAAAAATTATAATATGAAAAAGCTAAAAGAATAAAAACTTAATTAACTCGTTTCTCCTGCATCTCATTTATACGGTTATACACTATTTTCATCGCATCATCTAATATTTTTCCGTTTCTCTTTTCTTTCTACCTCATTCCACTCCAATAAGGTGGTTGAATATCATTCCTCTGTCACCACACGCAACCCTCTAATGCATGCCATTCTTGTGAAGTGTATTAGTTATTGTCTTAAAAACGAAAGCCTCAACAAAATTGCCAATCACGAGAATAAATATAGTAGAAAAAAACCATCTTTATATAAAATGAGAGAATTTTATATGGGTCATATAATTAGACATGGATAATATAACTTCACATAATCTCTAAAAAAACATTGAAAAAAATTGTTCGAAACCTTCTTTAGAAAAGCATTATTTTACGAATAAACTTATCGTTACAAACTCAAATAAACTTATCGTTACAAACTCAACTTTACTCTGTGAATTTAGTGCAATTTTGAAATATATGCGTCATGCGGGGAAAGAGCTTTATTTTATCCCTAGCCATTGCACGAAAGAAATAAAATGGCTATGGCGTGAAATATTTAAAGGGCATCTGCTGAATATGAAAAGGTGCATATACTTTTATGAGTTTGTGGTCAATTATCTTTCTTTGACGAATCAGTGTATTTCTTTCTTTGACGAATCTCCAATTTCATTTTACCAACCAAATTCTTCTATGTGATAATTACAACATCGAGATATATTTGATATCTTATTCACGTCTTGTCACGTAAGATTTAACCATTTATACGGAACAAGAATATTAACAATTTACTTTAAAGCAATTGGTCTGATGTTAAATAAATTATTCAATATTCACATATTATTCGCGAAACACTTTTAATATGATAATATATTTATATTCAAACTAGCAGTGAGACCCTACATTGCACTTTTTTCATTAAAAAAAAACAAAGAATAAAAGGCAAGAAAGGGGGTAAAAGAAAAAAAAAATAACTTAAAAAAACTATTTAGCCAACACGTGGTGATGATTGAGTAGTTTTTGTTATATTATTGATTATTGATTAGTGCAGCACTAGTACTATCCCAGCGGCGATTGTAAAGTTTGTAGGGATGTTTAAAAATTACATAAATTAATATAGCCCAATATATTAAGTTACAGTCGTATCTTTGTATATTTGGAGCATTTTCACCAATGTTCCAATCAATATTCTTAATATTTATACCTCTCATAATACAAAAAAGAATGAAGTGTTCCCAAATTGATAGCAATATTAACATTTTAATGACTATTAATAGAAATGTCATATCCATGCTTATATTCTTTAAATTTGCACTTGTAACCGGTAGGTAAGTAGCATAGGACTTTAGTATTCCACCATTAACATATAGTAGCACAGATACATGAATAACGTACATGCACAATATATACAAACATACGAAATTTTTTGCATTTGCAAATTAAATTGCAAAGCTTAAACTTGGGGAGTGAGAGAGTCAACCTATGCAGCAAGCAAACAATAGGTTTAGAAGGTGCAGGTCACTGAGGAAAATAGCAAATGATTATAACTTAGTTACTAATAGATTTTGAGGTTTGACATTCCTATGGCAAACTCCTGGTACAGTATGGATATGATGGTGCTGTAAAGATCTAAAAATATTTCAAATGAAAAATTGAGGCAAAAAAAAAAAAAAAAAACCAAAACAAGCCATTATGCAAGTTGGGAAGGTAGTGTTTCCTGTCGTGGATAGGTGAGTAACTCGTAAAAACTTGTCATTGGGAGGGAAACAACAACTAGAAACGAATGTTAATACTTCGTAGGCTGAGGAGCAAAGAAGGAATTAGAACTTCTTTTTGCAAAAGATTCACTTTTTCTTAATAATGACTTTTTTTTAGTTTTTTAGGTATTTGTTTCGACTTTTCAAAATAACTAAAAGCTGAAAATAATATAAATTTAATTAAAATTAGAATTTTTTTTGAATATCTTATAAATCAACTATTTATTTGATTTTTTATAATTATAAAAAATAGATCTTTTTAAATTTCTTAAGAATGGTTACTAAATTATTTCACATTGTTGGATATTAGGTTGGTTCGGTGAAATTTAGGCCCAAAAAGTTAAATCTGAACCAAATTGAAATGTTTTTACCAAATGGGCTTGGTTTGGGTGAGTTGGTGTTGTGCGACCACGATTTCAACATGGCATTTGAATCCTACACCTCTCATTTTAAATCCTGCACCTACCAATTTTATAATATCCCTGAGCTATCGTGCAAGACTGCATTCCTTTGCTTGAGGCATTTTGCTTCCTCTTCCCGGGCATGCTTCTCCACGAGGTCCATCCACCCTTTTTTATTCCTCTTTATTGTGCATCATCGCTATTCTAGAATAAAAAAAATTCTTTATGAAAAAAATATTCCAGAATAGGATTTTTTCTATTATGAAATAGTTGTTCCGTAATAATAATACACTTCTTGAACAACTATTTCATGATAGAAAAAAATATTTTTGGAAAAATTATTTTAACATATGATTTTTTTCTATTATGAAATAGTTGTTCCATAATACATATATACTTTCATAAAAAAAAGCTTTAGATCAACGATTTTTTTTCTAGGTGTCATGTGACTCAGTGGTGTGTGGTGCTATTGTGTGTGAGGTGGTGCTGTTTTGATTTGTTGTTTTTGTGATGATGGGTGGTGTGTGGTGCAATGGTAGGTGACGTGTTGGATGGTGCACATTACTAGAGGAAGAAGACTAAAGATAGAGGACAAGACATTTTTATCCATTTAGTTTCCTTTAGGAGGTGTAAGATTCAAAATGGGAGGTGCGTGATTCAAATGCCTTTGAATGGATAGGTATTATCCATTCAAGCCAGCATTTAGGCTCAAAAAAGTATAATGTTTGGGCCAACTTTTAGGACCAAACTTTTTTTTCGGCTTTTTTGAACTTCTAACCATTTTTTTAAGTAACTAAGCATTTGACCATTAATTTTTGGTCTTACTAAGCTTCTAGGTAATTTTTTATCCAGCATTTAGGCCCAAAAAAGGTATAATGTTTGGGCCAACTTTTAGGACCAAACTTTTTTTTCCGGCTTTTTTGAACTTCTAACCATTTTTTTAAAGTAACTAAGCATTTGACCATTAATTTTTGGTCTTACTAAGTTTCTAGGTAATTTTTTATTCTTTCTCACAATTTTAATTTTTAAATGGATAATGATTTTGGATTTGACGTTTAATTGTATTGTTATGGCCTAAATGCCAATCATAATCATGTTTTAATTCGTTGATATTTTCCTTTATTGAAATTTTTAAATCTATTTGTGAATCAAGAACATAACACTCCCTAAGGATCCACCCATAATATAAGGTTCTTCTTTATTAAGTTCCTATATTGAAAAAACATTTTTTTAAAAGAAAATATATATTTAGGCTCAAGGTTAATTCAAAGGTTACATATACAAGTAGCATAACAACATAAATTAGATATTCCAGTAATTTTACAACTAGAATTGCCACATAACATAAAATTTGCTCTAGCACAATCTCGTTTTATTGGTCCTACGGGAAAGTTTGAGCAAAAGAGTATTTTGATTACAATAATAAAATGTCGAACCATTTGCTAATTTAAAGAAAGGGTACTCAAAATGAAAAGCTTTCCATCTTTGTATCGTAACAACTAGTGACCACTTTACTTCCAAAGGAAACAACCAACATTTAGAAGTCTTGTTTTTTTGTTTCATTATGCAATGGTGGCATTGTTGCAACATATATAAAAAGGACCTTCATAGAGGTTTTGAACCATACATGTATAGTCTTTAGAACAAGAAACCTTAACACAAGGAATAATGACCACGTCTAGGGTAGGGGACCTTAACAAATCTCCCACCATAGGAAATTTGATGCTTACAATTAATAATGTTCTTGATATAAATGTAGGACTATTGTGTGGATCTCCACATTGGATTAAATTAAAAAATAAAAATGAAAAATTGGTTTCGGCCTCTACCACCAAATCTCCATGATGTCATTGACATTGTTATAGCGCAGGTGCTCCAATGCCACCCCAACAACAAAAACCACCTTCTAGTGCTGCCACAACATGAAAAAACTTTGTAGACGTTATCGCACCAAAACCCAACACCTCTACTACCTGCCCCTTGCTTGCATCAACTACAATCCCCTTCTCCATGAAAAAGGCCCCAACAAACCTTTTGCCAACAACCTTAACACCAATGCCATCAACAAACAAAAATATATTTTTTACACTTTTATTTGGTAACTTAGATATGAAAACTTCAAAAACATTCCACACCACAAACAAAATAATTATTTTTCAAAGACAATTTCCATCATCAACAATTTTAGATCTAAAAAAGATAAGGCCAAAGCTAGAATCGCATTGTAAGGAATCTTAATGTGACTGCACCATTATCAACACACCACAACTGTAAATGCGACTCCACTGTCAACGCGGCTCCACCGTCACTGCAGTGATCCTTAATGGTAGAGAAGAAGAAAAACACAAACATAAGGATGAAAAGGCAAGTTCATTTCGTTCACTGGTGATTACAGGCAATCAACCTCTAAAGGTTGACGACGACATGGTTTGTTGTCAGGGAGGGAGTAAGTGCGAGAGGGATGCGGTGGCGAAGATGGTGGGCACGATTTAGTTCAAGAGGGATGTATGTGGTGCTACTTACTATTTTTTAAAATTTACTCCAGTATAAGCATGTCCACGGTACCCTCTCAGATATCTCGAAACCAGCCTATATTGGATGCACCAACTTACTTTCACATGGTGTGAGACTTGAAAGGCTTTCCCATGCTAGCTTGTGCCTAGGATCAAGAACTTTTAGGTGCTATATTCAGAGTTGGACACTTTTTAAAAACATGAGTTTGTTGGTTATGTACAAAGCACATTGGATTGTGTTGTCTAAAACGTTGGATGCTTCCATTATCAAGCGTGTGTTGAATGCCATATTTACAAAAGACATTAGATGCTATTATTACTTAATAACTATTTGGACACTATTTATAAAAGACACGTTTTTAGCTTGTCTAAGATAAAACAATATCCATTTTCACTTTTTCAACAATTAACATGTATGCATAGCTCAATAATTTTGTTAGATATCAAAATAGAACAACTTTTGTTATAATCAAACCTATGAGATTTTTAGCGGCATGACATCTCACACATCTTTAGTTCCAACATAGGCATGAGAGACTAAGAGTATGAAGTTAGAAAAGGCTTTGAAAGAGAGTTTTAGAGATTAGGGTTTCCTCCTCCAGTCTTCATATGTTCATTTTTTGGTTCCTTTTTTTGTTTTTTCAAATTTCAAAAATGAAATTTGAAATTTCATTTTGATTGTGGAGCGCTTTAGTTGTCTTATTTTTTAACACTAGAACGACTATATGTTTAAGGCTGAACTAGATTAGAAAAAGTCATTAAACAACATTCAATTCATAATTGAATTTTGTACCGTTAAAAATTATGTCTCATGCGCTGTCAGTCGGGTTAGTTTTCGATAAAATAAAATGACTAAAATGACCCGCTTGTGATAATCCTTTTGAGATTACATGTTTAAAGCTGAACTAGATTAGAAAAAGTCATTAAACAACATTCAATTTACAATTGAATTTTGTACCGTTAAAAAATATGTCTCATGCGCGGTCAGTAGGGTTAGTTTTCGATAAAATAAAATGACTAAAATGACCCGCTTGTGATAATCCTTTTGAGATTACAAGCTGAACTAGATTAGAAAAATTCATTAAATAACATTCAATTCACAATTGAATTTTGTAACGTTAAAAATTATGTCTCATGCTCAGTCGGGTTAGTTTTCGATAAAATAAAATGACCAAAATGACCCGCTTGTGATAATCCTTTTGAGATTAGAAGCTGAACTAGATTAGAAAAATTCATTAAATAACATTCAATTCACAATTGAATTTTGTAACGTTAAAAATTATGTCTCATGCGCTGTCAGTCGGGTTAGTTTTCGATAAAATAAAATGACTAAAATGACCCGCTTGTGATAATCCTTTTGAGATTACATGTTTAAAGCTGAACTAGATTAGAAAAAGTCATTAAACAACATTCAATTCACAATTGAATTTTGTAACGTTAAAAATTATGTCTCATGCACTGTCAGTCGGGTTAGTTTTCGATAAAATAAAATGACTAAAATGACCCGCTTGTGATAATCCTTTTGAGATTACATGTTTAAAGCCGAACTAGATTAGAAAAAGTCATTAAACAACATTCAATTCACAATTGAATTTTGTGCCGTTAAAAAATATGTCTCATGCGCTGCTGTCAGTCGGATTAGTTTTCGATAAAATAAAATGACTAAAATGACCCGCTTGTGATAATCCTTTTGAGATTACAAGCTGAACTAGATTAGAAAAATTCATTAAATAACATTCAATTCACAATTGAATTTTGTAACGTTAAAAATTATGTCTCATGCGCTGTCAGTCTGATTAGTTTTCGATAAAATAAAATGACTAAAATGACCCGCTTGTGATAATCCTTTTGAGATTACATGTTTAAAGCTGAACTAGATTAGAAAAAATCATTAAACAACATTCAATTCACAATTGAATTTTGTAACGTTAAAAATTATGTCTCATGCACTGTCGGTCGGGTTAGTTTTCGATAAAATAAAATGACTAAAATGACCCGCTTGTGATAATCCTTTTGAGATTACATGTTTAAAGTTGAACTAGATTAGAAAAATTCATTAAACAACATTCAATTCACAATTGAATTTTGTGCCGTTAAAAATTATGTCTCATGCGCTGCTGTCAGTCGGATTAGTTTTCGATAAAATAAAATGACTAAAATGATCCGCTTGTGATAATTCTTTTAAGATGACCTTTATCCGATTAGTCCTAACCTTGAGGACCATCCAAAATTTATTTCTTTTTTTTCTTCTCTATTCATATTTTTCAGGTTGGATTTGATTTGGGGTCTTTACCCACCCATTAGGCACCCTCCCCTTATTTATTCATCAAAAAATAAAAATAAAAACCACTAAATACACACATAGCTGTCCCTCCATTCGTCCCACACAAAGCACACAGGTCTTCATTCCTAAAGCCTCAACAACAACAACAAACCCGTGCGAGAAGGAGCAAGAGAGACAACACACAAAACAACACAACCCAATCGATATTTTCGGATTCTTAAAAAAATTGGAACGTACGAGGTGATGTTCGAATGGAGCCAAACGAGGAGAACGGAGGCAGTACGAGCAGGGAGGAACAGGAAGAGGCATTGGTGGCTTTGATCGAACACCGAACCCACGAAGTCAAAAACCTCCGTCACCGCATCGCTTATTATAAAACCCAGGTTTTCCCCTTAACCCTCCCCAGTCGTTTTGCCTTTTTTCTTTCGTCGTTTCGTCACTCCGTGCTAATACCACTACTTGTCTTCCAATGTTATTCTTCCATATTTGGGTTTATTATGTGTGTTATTGTGACTTCGAAGTGTTCGAACCAGAAAATAGTGTGTTTGTTCTAGCCTTAGGTTCAAGTTTGACTAGTTTTGTTCCTTCCACCAAAGAATGTGGTTGTTTATGTATAATGGACTGGATATTAAATTTTGTTATTTTTTTTAAATTGATGGAATCAAATTGAGTTTTAGCTTTTTTTAAATGGGAGAAAAGCGGAAAAGTATTGTTTTTATGCCATCTTTGAACTTAACTACTTTTGTCTGTTAAATGAAGTTCATTTCAGTTTAAAAACGTTTTAAAAAACGGTTCACAATGTTATTTCCAGTGCAACGTCAAGATTTTTTGGGATCTCCACAACTGTATCATGACTGCAGTTGGGGCTGCATTTGTACGCAATTTCCTGCAATGTCAAAGACAGCCGTGTGCAATTTAATACCGTTTTAGATATGCCTAGTAGTATTATTTACCTCATGAAAGGTGAACCTTTTATATTTGTTTCTAGTAACTACTTTGGTGTGCGGTCATTGTAATCTTGTCGTGACTTGATTCCAAATTTTCTTTCACATTAATTACCAAAGAAACCAACGTTTGCTTTGTAAGCAGTTATGTATTTTCCAATGTTCCTCAATGTGATTGCATTGCATATTTGTTTTCCGTTTGTTTTGGAGATTGTATTTTGGTTCCTCTTTTTCACTGTAATCTTGACACTGGATCCCTAGTTATGAACCTTGATGAATTTTCATTATTCATAGAATGACACCTGGCTTTAATGTGGTGCCTTATTCTTTTATTCCTAGTTGTTGGTGTTCCTGTGATAATTTTTTTTTCTTTGTTTTCCTTGTAATATGTCAAACATATAACCTGTACCTAGCTATTTTTTTTTAATCTTCACATGGATAATTATAAGCTGATTTTAAGTTTGGGAATCATGTGCAGCTTGATGAAGCGGAGAAAAGGTTGCAAGATTCTGAATCCAAATTGGCCCGCCTTCGAGGTCAAACAGTGTCATCTAGAAGTACCTTAGATGATGGAATCGAAACTTTGAAGACAAAGAGCAGATCAAGCAGTCCCATTGATAGAAACGAAGTTTCTACCAAAAGCCAACATCAATCTAAACCAGAACTTCTTATTCCTTCACTGAATCCAAAAATATCACAACCTGTATTGTTGCCAAAGTCTTCTTCAAAAGCTTCAATAACTTCCAGTTCTGAAGCCACTCCTGGAGTCCATAATTCTCCTATCACGGGTGGTAGCTCTAGGGGAAAATCTGACAAGTCTCAGAGTAATAGACTTTCTTCTGAGCAGCAAAAAACTGAAGTCAAGGAGAAAGGGACAAAAAGGAAATTTGGTAAGAAACTCATCTCTAGGATAACCTTCATTATTGATTTTATGTAGGTTTGGCTAATCCATTTATCATATCTAAAGGTCATGTGCTTCTGTCTGGGTCTATTGTCACTTTGTCAGTTATTGGCTTATTGCTGTCTTTTCATTTGAAGACTGCTTTTGCTTGTAATAAGATTCATAAGATTTTTCTGTGCTTTCCAGAACAAAAAGGACACAAGGAATTGATTCCTTTAGTACGCAAGAGTTCTTCACCAAGCTTGGTAACCTGTCAAACAAGCAACCACATCTCAAGTCAACACAAGAGGAAATTGCGGAGTATTGCTTTGTGTCCTGTGAATGATCAGCTTTTTGTGACTAGGTAATAGAATCATTTCATTTCTATTTTTTTTTTTGCTTTTAGCAGTATGCTTCACCTATCACTTTTCTTTTCCCAGCTTTTGGCCACAACAGGTAAATTGTTAAATTGCTTATAATGTTAGGGAATGATCAACTTAAAACGCGCATAAATCTACTCTTTTTTTTTAATTCATAGGAATATGTTAGATTACATTTGTCTTTACATTATCTTGTATTTGTTATTACATAGAAACTTATTATTCTGATTGATATTTAATTACCTAATAATCAGTAATTGATTGATATGTAATCAATACTAATTCTGATTTCTTCATTATAAATAAAGATGAGGCATGATCATCTAAGACACACAACATTACACAGTAAAACATTGTTATATGGTATTAGAGCTTAGGCTATTCGTGACACGGGAATAACAAAAGTCGTTCTCCATTGAGGACCTACTGTTCTTAGTGGACCTTTCTGCTTTGGCCATCGGCCAGCGACCTTTTCTCCTTTCCCGACAACTTTTCGGCAACCACCATCCACTGTCAATTATTCTACGGCCCACAGTTCTGACTTCTGGGGGACCTCTCTGCTTCTTGTCCTATATCCGACGACCTATTTCCACATTCTGGTGGACCTTTCTACTTGTCTCTTGTCTTCCAGTGACATGTTTCTGCATTCCAGTGGACTTTTATGCTCACTGTCCCTCTTTCCAGCGATTTTTCTCCTTTTCCGGCAGCTGTAGCCGCCCTCCGCCAGAGCTTTGGCGACCTTTCCGTCCAGTGACTGAGGTGGACAAAGGCCAGTTAGTTTCGGGCCATTCTGGGTTGTTTCATTTGCCAGGTCTTATTTTCCACACTTTGTTTTAATCACGTTTCGTGTTTCTGTTTTCATTTAAGATGACATCTGTTGGTTCTTGCCCTCTTTGCAGTGAATAATACTGCACGGCTGCTTTGCCCTCTTTTGGCAGACTTCTTGACACCTTCGACCACTGTCGCCTATCGCTGAAGATCATCACACCATTCACGTGTGCAACCAACTCAAAACACCGCCGTACACGGCCCCACGCAAGGCCCTGATGTGTGAAGTTCACGCACACGTCACATGACACATCTCCGGCCAACGTCACACTGATCTTCTCTCCCTCCGCCTCAAGGCATCCCCGGTGGATCTTTTTGCTTTTTTCATCGGTGAAGTGCATAGTCAACTCAAAATACCGCCACACGCGGCCCCATGCAAGGCCTTGGCGTGTGAAGTTCATGCACATGACACATGAGGCGTCTCTAGTGAACCACCTTTAGTTTCTATCAGGCAGTGTTGTTAAAAAGCGGCCATGGTGGTGCCATGGCGGAAAGGCGTGGTGGTTTTTTGAAAAAATGCCACCGAATAGCGGTGGCGTGGCGGGTTTCGAATGGCGGCGTCATGGCGGCCGCCATAGTCATGGTGGTCATTGCGGCAATTATGAATGAATGTCATGAATTGAGTAATTTTTATCATTTTTGAGAATTTTTATGCATATGGTGTACATTATATAAACTTTATAAAAAGAAATTCAGATACTGGCTATCCCACTGTAGAGATTTTGGAACCAGCCGCTAAATAGGATTTAAAACACTGGTAAAAGGCTGTTCTTGTTTTTTCCTGACATGATCTTTAGTGGTTCAAGACAAGAACTCTTATTTAATGGTTAGATATTTGACTATGTAAATATAACAACCGTGTAACTTTAGTCAGCTTTTGTCTTCAGTTTGAATTTCTCTCTTACGTAAGGTATGTTGCTGGTAATACAACATTGATATATTCTTTTGAGCCTGACACATGCTATCTTTTGGGGATTCATGCAGTGCTCTGGATGGAGTGGTCAACTTTTGGCAAGTTCAGGCTAAGGGGTATGCTCTAATTTGTCTTTCTGGTGGCACTTTGGCGAGTTTCTATTCTTATATTTTGTCATTTTCTGATGATGTTGATTATAAATAGGCTTAATCGAAATATATAATTTAAAAGGTGCAGTTTGGCTAATACTTATTTGGTTTTTGAACAAGCATAAATATATCTATGCTCCTATGGTGGCTCGTTCCATTTACTCATAGTCTATTATCTGCATCGGGCTTCCACTCAAGTTTTGGAGTAGAAAACTTTATGACTTTGAACTTCAAAATATTTCTTAAATTCATTCTCCTCTGTTATCTTGTTTTTCTTTTTTCCCATTTAAATGTAAACTTGACTTTTTGATGATTCTTTCCATTACCATTGGCACTCTGCCTCAGTTTTTGTAATATATTGGAGTGGAAAACATTATACCTAAACTTCAAAATGTTTTAAAGATGACCTAACCATGTTATCTAATTTACATTTTCTTTTCCCCCATCTTTAATTTTGTAGAGCAGGAGCCTCTCGTCTTAGCACTACCGATTGTGCATCCCAAAAGCAGAGGAGATGGCCAGAAGATTTAGCTTGGCATCCAGAGGGAAACAGCCTATTTTCAGTATACAGTGCTGATGGTGGAGACTCTCAAGTATCGATTACAAATTTGAATAAAGGACAAGGGGTAAGGTTTTTGACACAAATATCCTGGCATAAAAAAAAACTGTGTTTGGGTTTCTTTTATTTTTTATTGGTATTGATGTATGCAAATTACTTGTATGTCATTGGCAGGGAGAACGTGTAAAATTCTTAGAGGACAAGCCGCATGTTAAGGGAATTATCAATGGCATTGTTTTTATGCCCTGGGAAAATACATGTTTTGTAACTGGTGGAAGTGACCATGCTGTTATTCTTTGGAATGAGCAGGATGATGAGAAGTGGAAGCCAAAGGCATTGCACAGGAATCTTCACTCATCTGCTGTAATGGGAGTTGCTGGTATGCAGCAGAAGCAGATGGTGTTGTCGGTTGGTGCAGACAGGAGAATATTTGGGTATGATGTACGTGTAGGAAGAGCAGATTTCAAGCATCAGGTTGATAGTAAATGCATGAGTGTCCTGCCCAATCCATCTGACTTCAATTTATTCATGGTTCAAACAGGGTAAATTAAGTCCTCTTTGTTAAATGTGTTTCTTTAGTTTCCACAAGCTTAGCTTTGTACAGAGTTTATAACATCCTGATTTTTCAAGTTTTTGTCTGTCTTGAGCCTTGAATGTTTGGTTTTGGGGAAAATTAATTATGTTTATTTGAAAACAGTAATATAAGATATGGTCTGAAAGTTTGAACCCTAGATGAAATTGCTTGCATTATTACTTTGTTTGCTAAAGTTCAATAAAAAGATTCTCATTGTTATGTCTCAGTCAGTGCACTTTATGGAAATGAAAGCAAAAAGGATTGTGTTTGGTACCCCCAACCTGAAACTCCCACACAACTGATGGTTCACAACCACCATTCTGTAATATTTTGCCTTTTTATATCTCTTAATTGAAAGCAATGAAATCTTTATGAAAGACAGAAATATTGTTACAGAATGTGAGGAAGGATTTTGTGGTTAGTGATGCACGTCCTTGGCCTATGGAGTATGGACTTGGTTCTATTCATGAAATATGCTTGAAATATTAGGATGTAGGAAACTTCAATGCACCAGTGAGACAGACATTTAGGCCTTTTTTCTGCTTTGTGAGCAACGATAGAAAATTAAGATAATTACCAATAATTCGGCAGGTGCATCTCTCGGACTTTTTAATCTAGAGAATGATAAATCCACTCAAAGTTGAATGTGAGGATGAGTGCACATTTTAACTGTTCTAGTTAAGAAATGGAAATTCCCTTCTGCTATTCATAGTCTGCGTTGGAATATTGTAAAGTCATAAGCTACTAACTTGATAAATAGTTTTGATTGATATTTTGGACATTAAATTCAGTACAAGAATCTGCCTTCAAGATGGGAACATAATAATAATATAATACTTTGTTTCCGTTTGAGGCCAAAATTGTTCTTCTATTGCTATTCCTTGGTATCCTTTGGCTGCATGTTCGTCTATAGTATATTAACTACTTTTCATTCTATCAGGACGCACGAGAGGCAGCTTCGGTTGTTTGATATCAGATTGAGGAATACAGAACTTCATGCTTTTGGATGGAAGCAAGAAAGCAGTGATTCTCAATCAGCTCTGATAAATCAGGCTTGGTCTCCTGATGGACATTATATAACATCTGGGTCTGCAGATCCTGTGATTCACATATTTGATATAAGGTATACTGCTCACAAGCCTTCCCAATCTATAAGAGCGCATCAGAAACGAGTCTTCAGAGCCATGTGGCTTCAGTCTATTCCTCTTGTCATTTCCATATCATCTGATCTCAACATTGGACTGCACAAGGTTTACTCTTGAACCTCTTGCCAATGACTCAGACCATCACTGCTCTCCACACATTTGTTGGTGCTGAGTATGTAGTTTTTTTTTTTTTTTCACCTGGGATTTTTAGGAGATAATATTATTTTTTTTATGTGTGGAGTTTTGTGGCAACTTGAAACGAGTAAAGGAAGGAATTTATCTGAAAAATGCCGAAGAAGCAAGAAAATTTTGGTTGGTAAAAGCCTGCTCAGTTGCTGGCATGGTGTATTTTATTGTTGTTTTTAAGGTTAAGTATATACTTTCCCTTTGTTTTTTAAAGCAAGGGAAAGTATAAGTTGTTTTGTGGTTTTATTAATTTTTTAAAATGCTAAAATATTAAGAAGCATTATTTGTATTTTTTATAGTCAATTTATTTAGAACTAAACAAGAACCTTAATAAGTCCTGTGATTAGTATTTAAATTTGACTTTTTTTTACAAATAAACAATGCATTTTAATTGTTTCAATTGATCTTTAAATACGATCTTTTTTACAAATACATTCTTTCAACTTTGATTGTATTTAATTGATTTGTTTTATCCTTTCTACAAATAGGGTCTCCAGAGAAGTTGGAATTCAATCACTAAATGGAGAATAAATTTCAATTGACTATTTACCATTTTACCATATGTTTCAGTCATTTATTAGTTTTTGTTATAATTCTCTTTTCCAAACATATCTACGTCATAGAAAATTTGAAGGATTAAATATATTTGTAGCAGATTTCTGAAAATGGTATCGGACTGGTTGTACAGCGGTGAACGTTTTTCAAAACATACAAACAATAATAACGATCTTATTTCATGTGGTGGCAGTTTATATAAATCACACATCGTCATTTAATTGGATTAAAAATTAAAATTTCAGAAATATTATTCAACCTACTAAAACTTATAAACATGATAGAAAATTTGAAGGTTTAATTACTGTGTCTTTGAACTTTTAGTAAATTTTTAATTAGGTTTATAAACTTTTTTTTGTTTTAATTGAATTTTTGAACTTGTATTCATTTATTTTAAGTAGGGACCTAATTAAATAAACAAATACCAGTATATTAATTTAACCAAAAAAATATTTATTTTTTTAAAATATTTTTCTTTACACAAATTAAGAAAAATAATTAATTTAAGACAATAGTATTTATAAGGGTCAATTTTATTAAAATATTTGTTTCCTTTATTCTTAATTTCTATAAATGCATAATTAAGCAACACTCAAATTTAAGTTTTAATATTTCATTGATAATATATGATTTCTTTTTATGGTGTATAATCATCATACCATTTGAACCCATATATATATATATATATATCCAAACTTTTCCCCACTATGTCAACATTAGATATTTCTTTTTAATACTAAAATAACAATCAATATAAAACGTGGGAATAGTATAGTGTATTCTCAGTGAAGTCAAATCCAGTTAACTCTAATTAATTATTAATTGAAGGAATGAAATCTTATCCATGACAATGTCACTAGAAAGAACCCAATTGTGGGACGAGTATTAGTGTCTTTATATTAACACGTATCCGTTAAGTAAATTCTCTAATTTAACTTTGTGTATAGCTAAACCTCTACAAATTAATAATCTCTAAAGCAATATTTTTTTCGATCCCAAGCCCAACTCTGAACAATTTACAAAATTAGTAATATCGATAAATTAATAAACACCAATTTGGAAATACACTATATAAATATACAGTCCAGTCAATATCATAAATCTACTCATCTACAATTTAGCTTGGAATTAAGGTTGGTTTGTCTCTTGATATTTAAATTTAGGTAAATTTCATATATAATATTTTCATTATATTTAATTTTTTTTTACCAGTACATTTAAAAGTTTTAACATCCTATTTTCAAACTATAACACAACAAATTATAAAGATTTGTTATTGGTAACGTATGTTTCCTTTTGCATGATTTTCTATATTAAGTATTCAAAAATTAGTATTAAATTAAATCTATTTTATTTAAATTCTTATTAATTCCCGTGATACATATTTCTATGGATAACAGCTAATTATATATGTCAAAGAATAATTTATTTACTAAGAAAATAATATTTAATTCCCCTGTACTAGTAATAATCACACATTAGAAGCATGATTAGAGGAACATCACACAATACAGGCACCGTTAAGGTTAGAAAAAAAAAAAAGAGTAAGACTTAGAAATGTTAGTAATTTATTTTTTAATGCAATTTTTTAGTATACTCTAAATCACAAGATTTTTTTATTAGACGAGTTTCAATCACAAATTACAATTTTATAATTTTTAATGAATAATTTTTTACTAGAATTTTAATGAATAATAAAAACATATTTTAATAAAAAAAAAAGTATTATAAACTCACTGCATTCCTATTTTCTACTGCTCTTTGAAGCTGAAGCGAGTATGAGACCCAAGTTTTGTTTTAACCCATAGAAGAAGAAGGGAAGGGTTAGCGAGTAACTACTACTACTGTCACTGTAAGATATTCATATTCTTACTATTCTCTCTACACTCACTGAGTTCAGTTGGGTTGGCTTCCCCGTTTTATTTAAGCAACCCCCTCTCATTTTCTCTCTTTCATAGCTTTGCGTGAAAAATGCCATTTTTATTTTCGCTTATTCACTGTAATTGTTATGTATATGCGTTCTTCCTCATACCCTACTTCTCTATTCTCTACGTTTTATTTATTTGAAACATTTGCAGTTTGATTTTGAAATTCATATAAGGGTTTCTTTACCCCTAATGCATCTTTCTTACGCTACTGTGACACACAAGCAAATTTAACCAACCTGCACATATAAATGAATAATCATGCTCTTACTTTTACGGCTAGGATCATGAAATAATGAATTTATTCTTTTGTTGGCATGCAATCACTGCATATCATTTCGTGATTTGAATAATCAAATATTCACAATCTGCTGATAAGTTATGTAGTGACTCAATGGAAGGTGAAGAGGTGTTGGATGTGGACATTCAGGAGGAGAAGCTTTCTGGCTTTATTTTCATGTGTAATAGAATTACAAAACCGGAGTGCTACTGTTACCGAGTTTTCGGGCTTCCTGCTGGGAGAAAGGATGTTGTTGAGAAGATCAATCCTGGGACATACCTTTTTCTGTTTGACACTGATGTCAAGCTTCTCTATGGCATATACATGGCAACCTCGACTGGGAAGCTAAACATAGAACCATTAGCTTTTTGTCAGAAATTCCCTGCTCAGGTGAACCTTTACATCGTCGATGATGCACACAGAAAGAAACCTGACCACGCTGTAAAAATCACATCTTCTGTCATGATTGGTAGTTTTGAGGGAATATTGTTAGCATCAATGATGTTTCCTGTAAATGGCACAAAGAAACAAAGTAGTTATTTTTCAATGCATATGTAATATGTCATCTATGGAGTTATTTTCTTCCCAAACTATCCACTCTTTAACAGTTTTACCATTGCCTGATTATGATAAAATTTCCTTTTTCTCTAACCTATTAATTTGGCTATTTCTTAATTTAGCCAGTTGAAAGAATTATTGATGCTTCAGGAGGTGTATAACTTGCCTGCTGGGTGTTAATTTCTTAATTTGCTTGTGGAGGTGGATACATATGGAGGAATATAAATTGGTTCTGAATGGTTCTTCTGGTGTGTTTGGAAATCATATGGAGGAATTATTGATGCTGGTTGTTTTTATTGATTTTCTAATTTTTCCTTGTTTTGGTCAATGCTTATTCATTTTGCAAGTCATATAGTTAGTTGAGGCTTTAAGTTTTTGGCATGAGACCAGTAGGCGTCTCTGATAACTTGCTGTACTCAAAATTACACTGACATCAAATGCACTGTATCTGTTGATGCTTTATTTTTCTTTTATCATTTGCCTCTTTAATTTTTTCGATTTTGTTCAGGTGCAATTCAAAATTTACAAAGACTGTTTACCCTTGCCAGTGAATTGCTTTAAACATGCCATTCGAGATAATTACCAGAAAGGCTCCAACAAATTTAATCCTGAACTCAATATTAGACAAGTATGTTTCATTTTGATCAATCACAAAGTGATTTTAGTTTCAATTGTTCAGTCTTCTTTTCTTTTCTTCTTTGCCTCTTGTGTGAAAGAAACTCATGAATACTAGATTTCTTTATTTGGAATTTATTGTTATGTTGCAGGTAAGAAGTCTAATAGAATTGTTTCGCCCATTACATGAATTGCCAATTGCACCTGGACGTCCTTTTATACAGAAACCAATGAATATTGTTTATCATCAGATATCAGAGCCACCCATTTCGGAGGGTGCATTTTTGTCTAGGATGTCACCCAATCAAGCTCCAAGGCTGTTGAACTATAAACATGTAAATGAACTCAGGAAGCCTACTGGTTGTGCCTATCCTGTTCATAATGTTATGCCTTATTCAGCTGCAGCACAGCTTGTGGCATCCCAAGGTTCAACGAATCAGCTTTATTACCCTGCAAGTACACTTGCTCTGGAGGGTACTTATGCACCTGGGATAGGCAGCAGTCATACTCAACCACTACCAGATCCTCAATATTCACATCAAACTATCCTTAACCCACAACCTGAATTTCATTCTTCCCTGATGAACAGCGGTCATGCTCAGCAATTGCAAGAGTCTCAAGATGCACATCATAACATCATACATCCCCAATCTGAATTTCATTCTTCACTGATGGCTATGGGTAGCAGTCATACTCAATCACTGCAAGGTCCTCAATATCCATATCAGAGTATCCCAAACCCATCACACGAGTTTTATACCCCAGTGGCAAATGCAGGCAGCAGTCAACCCCAGTTGTCACGGGATACTCACTATACACACCAGAATATCCTAAACTTGCAACCTGATGCTTATTCCACCATGGCGAATACAGGCAGTAGTTATGCTCAATTATTGCCAGATCCCCAACACACACATCAGAATGCCCAAAATCCTCAGCCTGATTCCAATTCTTCCTTGGTGAATATGAGCCATGCCACTGTCA
The DNA here is from genome assembly GCF_000004515.6 of Glycine max. Taxonomy (NCBI): domain Eukaryota; kingdom Viridiplantae; phylum Streptophyta; class Magnoliopsida; order Fabales; family Fabaceae; genus Glycine; species Glycine max. The sequence goes on from NC_016091.4 coordinate 46,255,178, forward strand.
CGATGCAATTGCATACTGTGTCATCTTTATATCATCCATATGTTCCTCAAGAAGTTGCACCTTCCATGTATTCATCGCAATGGTATGTTTCAACTTCATTCTAATTTAATTCAGCATCCTTTGTTTGGCATAGGGATTCTTATTAATTGTCATGACTTCAACAAGGAGATGATTCATTGACTGAAGCTATGATGTTCAAGATTCCAGAGGAGAAATTGCTCCATTATAAATTTTTATATTTATAATTGTTTGCTGAACAAGCATACTTGGTCATGTGCTTACTGCTTGGCATTTTGTCAATATCTCATGCCTCCGCTGTCGCCCAGATCTGGAGCCACACAAGGCAAGTGGTCAACAAACTGGAATGGGATAGACCTGAACTCAGCAAATTCAAACTCTTAGTACCTAATCATTTTTTCACTTAAATATTGCATTTTGCTGCCTTCTGAGTATATAAAGGCGCCATATATACTGTTTAATTAGTGATGTTCAATTACCCTTTTTGGTAGGGGTGTTTATAAACTGATTCGATCTATTGAGAACTGAAAAAATTGATCCAAAAAATTGAAAATAAAAAATTGAATAGACCGAAAATTTTAATTTGGTTGGATTAGATTTGATTTAAAAAATTGGTCTAATTCAATCCAAATCGAAATTATATACATATATATATATATATATATATATATATATATATATATGTGTGTGTGTGTGTGTTTTCACAAATTTATGTCACTCACGTTTATATTATTCTTATACATTTATTTTTATATACCTATTTATGAAAAATATATTTAAAGATAAATTTTTAATAACTATTTGAGTTTAGATGCATAATTTAGTTGTCAAGTTATGTAAATTTTTTTTTGTAATGTATATATTTAGAAATTTATATTATTATAAGTTATATAATAATAGATAAATGAAATATTTAATGTTTTAAATAATCTTTTATTATATATTTTATTATTTATTTAGTATATTCCAAAAAAAAAATAAAGTAAGATTAGAGTTGAAAATTGATCCAATTCAGATCCAATTATTAGATCAGATTAAAATTTCAAAATTTTTTTATATTATTATTCAATTTTAGACAAAAAGGTAAGTAGTAGATACCATAATTCAACATATAAACACTCAGATGACTATTTGCGAAGTAAATGCACTGTTTACAGCATTGATATTCATCTGAGAGCTTTGAGTAACAAGCTGTATATATAAGTTATATTTATAAACCCCAAACAACCGTAAAAACTTATTTAGATGCAGTCACTGACTCACTGCAACTGCAAGGGATATCGTATGGTATGTCTCTATTCTTCTTTATATTTCAAGGTCACTGGTCTTTATGCCCCTTTTTTTGTTTTATTCTTCCAACCAATACAGTATGAAGCTTGGCACTGAAGAAAATATCAGAGATATATACAATACAAGTAACAAAATCTCTAGCAAGTTTGGTCTCTTCACTTAACAGAAAGCCATGAAAAATTCAACTATTGATTGTGTAAATAAACCAGAATTAACTGATTTGCTTATATATACATGCATGCTCGGTTTGAGAAAAGGCATTTTCATGTAAACCATAGTTCATAGAACAAATAACTCTTCATAGAGCTCATACAAAAGTGACCACATCATAACATTCCTCTTCATCAAAGTTCCAGATCAATGTTGAATACTCATCCTTTCAAAATAGAAATTATTGTTACAAATTTTCGCAAAAGTTTAAAACTGTGTAGGTATGAAAACGAAGCCAATTATTCAAATATTTGTCATGAAAACGGAAAGGAAGGTTACCTTAGGAGTAGCAATAGAATGGATTCAGAGAAGGAAAGAACTCAATACAAAATAAAAGGGTTTCAGATAAACCAATATACCAAAAAAAATTGTTCTTTTTTACAAAAATAACATATTTTAGACCCAATGAAATACTTATTCTGCTTACCCACAATTGCAGAACAAAGAAAATTGACACATCCTGATCCCCTCCAAGCCTTATGAAAGAAAAAAGAGAAAAAAAAGATTAAATAACAAAGAAAGAATCAAATAGTTTCTTGTAGCTACCCAGACTCAGATCACACCATCGAAACAACCCATTATGAAATGAAAATTCTTTATGTGAATAGTTCCCTCTTAAGATACGTATCACGTTTCCCAGAGGAAATATAAGGAAGTTGAAAATAAAATCCATCAAAATTTCATTTCCTAGAGCACATAGTAGCGCACACCATCTAATTCTCTTATGCCAAGCTTTATGTGAATGTTCATATTCTTCGGTGCATCACAAGGAGAAAAAGTTGTGAAGTCAGACAATTCTTTGTTGCAATAAAAATCTGTTAAAAGCCGACTTTGAGAATAAAGCTACTTCAACAAATCAAATATCTGTGTAAAAAACAATTAAAAAAGTGCATATAATAAGTGGAAAGTAATTAACAAAAATTAATAATCAACAAAAGCATATTAAGAACCTCAGTCTTATTCACAGTGACTTCCTTTGTTGAGCCCAATTTTTTATTCCAAGGATCTACAATGTACTAAAGCTCATTTCTGTGGAATATGGAGTCACAACAAGATCACAGTGATTATAAACATCAAATCATCTTTAACAAAACTAGTGTGGATATCCTCACTTTCCAACTGAATCGATCCTTCCAAGACTCCAGTACATCGGCACTTTTAATCATTGAATGTATTCAAACAAATGGTTACAACACTTAGGAGAACATGTGGAGACAATCCACTGCACATGCTGGTATATTGAAGTTATTGGCTAATAATCTTGAAATCGTACCTAAAAAGGATGTGTGGGAAAGCTAATTAGGACATAAAAAAAACTTCGGTTGGAAAAAAAAAATTAAGCCTTCATAGTTATTTAAATATTGTCTGTCTTATAGTTTTTGTTGCAAAACTCTTTAATAATTTATCAATAATCAAAATTATTTAAAGCAACAATAACATGAATAATTAATATTATTTTATAAGTTATTATTAACAATAATATGAATAATTAATAGTTCCTATAATTTTTTTAAAGCAAAGCAAAATCATTTAATCTTCTTATAACATGATAGATTACAAATTTTTGGGGCATAATTTGACACGTCAGTCCTAAGATTTTTTGTGCCATGATAAACAAACAAAAATGCCCCTCATAATTATTTAAATATTGTCTCTTGTAATTTTTTTTTGCAAAAATCATTAATAATCCATTCATAATTAAAATTATTTAAAGCAACAATAAAATCAATAGTTAATACTATTTTATAAGTTGTTATTAATGATAACATAAATAGTTATTAATCTGCATTTTTTTAAATAAAACAAAATTATTTAATCTACCTGACATAAATAATCACAGATAAAATTTCTAACATTTTCAATTGATAAACTTATTTTAATAGATATAACATTAAGTGTCTAATAAATAAATAAATAATAATTTTAATATTTAAAAAAACTTCAATATAAATCACAATTAAATAAAAAACTAGACATTTATTTTTTATGAATAATATAAGTCTCATATCATAACTTCTCTATCTTGCAGAAGTTATAGATAGATTTTAGATAGAAATGGATTAGTATCTTGGTTTTATACAAACTTTTTATGCTCTAATTTCATAACAAAACACTGCATAATTTTTTGGGTGTGCCCAAAGGTTTTTCCAGAAAAAATGCTCAAAGAATTGTAGGCTTTGAAAATTAAAAAGTTATGTTGCATATTGCGTTCCATGACTCCAAAGTCGAAACACGCATATGCTGGCAACTAACGACACAATTTCTTCTTATTTTTGCAAAAACGGTTAAGATATTACAGATTACAGATTCTATTAAAAATGTAACATAAAAAATATTAATTAATAAATATACTTTTAAGTACGAGCAATTATAACTAGTATAAATTACAATCAGTAAATATGAAAGTTGTAACATATTAATTTTTCTGAAAAATCTGAAAAAAATAATCAGTAAATTATTGTACAGCAGAACAATTTTTGTAATTATGTAACAAACTGACATAATCATAACTATGACAATTTTTTGAATATTTCGCCATGCAAACACAGTTATTTAGAGCAGCTCTCAATTTTCCATAATGGGTCCTGTTGTACTTTTAGGTAGTTAAAATAAGCACGTCAAGCATTTGAGCGTAAAGCATGCTCCAACGTTGCACCCATCATGTCTGTTGCCCCTTTTAAAGTTGATCATATGATATAACTCGTGACTGGTTGGCCACTTTTGGCGGCAGTAGAGACCAAAAGAATACCTCAATTCTCATTTTCCAACTTGTTTGGGATGGGGTGACCTGAGTCAAAATCAAAATTAATTATGAAATCATATTAAATGTAAAGTAATATATAATTATTTTTCAAAAAAATTATGATCACACCATGATTTTAAAATAGTTATTATGATTTTAAACGATATCTAAATATACTAGCAGTTGGACTATATTGATAAAAAATAGTTCACATTTATAAAATGTTACTCTTTTTTTTTCCACACTTACACTTACTCATTTATTTAAGGACATTTATTTTATAAAATCTTATAAGATTTTCAAAAATGGGGAGGAGATAGAAATATATTTTCTTATATTTGTTAAAAAGTAATTAATTTTTTTAAGCATACTTTATTTCCAAGAATCCATATTATATATGTTTTTTCATTTTTATATTTTCATGTAAAGAGGTGAGAATCTTACATTCTGGTAGAAATGTTTGAAATTTTTCTTATACAACCTTATTGATTTACTTTAAAACATTTTAAAGAAACTGATAAAATAGATTAATGTTATTTTCAAAGTAGTAAAGTAAATTTTCAATGATAAAAACTTCATATTTTAACAGGGCATTTTTTTTTATCGTTTAAAGAGTTTATAAAGCTGTCACGAATTATCATATTTTCATGCAGTTCCAACTTTCAAGCTGTTTTTTTTACTGCAAAAACTAACATTAGGGATTTATTTTGTTAGTTTAGGTACCAAATAAAAAAACAATTTAGGTTAATTTTTTTAAAATAATTTAAGATTAATTGAGCAATTTAACCTACTTTTTTGTTTTAGAGGATTCAACTATTTTCTTAAAAACCCTTAAGAGTGAATCAAGTAACAATTAAGTATATTATGACACGTTGAATAAGTATATCAATCAATGCAAAGTTTTATTATATATATACTCTTTCATATTATAACATTTCTCATCTTCATCTTCTCTGAAATCCTCTCCCTTAGTCTTAGATCAATCAATGCAAAGAATAAGAATTGCAATTTGATTTTCACCGAGAGAGAAAGTGAAAGTGTGAACGGTACTTGGAGATTCCATTGGAGGTTGTAGGAAGGGAGAGAGAGGATTACAAAGAAGATGAAAAAGGGAAAAATTATAATATGGGAGGGTATATAATAAAACTTAATTTGATTGATCTGAGAGCTAAGAATAATGGTGTATAGTGAACCACCTATGAAGTACTTCACACCAGAACAATGACATTATAATATGCATGCAAAATTAGCGCTTACTGCTTGGTGTATATATTTTTCTTATTAATTACCTTCTTTTGTTTTTCTTGATAGGGAGATTTTAATTCAAACAGGAAAGAAAGATAAAATGACACAATCACAGCTAAGGGAAGGGAGTGTAACTCAATGAGCGGAGAAAAACATATAAGTTATATAATTTATTGTAAACCTCTTTCATTACTTAAACAAAGATTATTGATAAAAAAGACAGTTACAAAAAAAATTCCAAAAATATTTTCATTTAAAATATATTTCAACGTAATTATATGTATAAATATATAGATTATTAATGATCCACCAACATGATAAAATAAAAGAGGCATAATTGTATATATATTATATTACAAGAGTAAATTATTTATATTTATTATTTGGAGAGTCTAAATAGTTAGTTAAACATACATAAAAATTGCTATAAATCTCTTACTAATTGTATTTGAAGATAAATAAAAAATTCATATATATATATATATATATATATATATTTTATATATGATATTTTTAAATTTTTAATTTTAATATTTATCTTTACTCTTGATTTATTAAATAATAACATAATAAATTTATAAAGTCACATATTATCACTTAACAAACACTTAAACTAACCATAAGTATCAAAAAGTAAATTTTTTTAATGGTAGTCAAATGTTTTTTTAATTAGTAAGCAAAAAAGAAATATATTACATGCATTAACAACGTATTTAAGTCTAAAAAAATATGTTTCATGAAAGTAGAGGCAAGACCCGTTTCTTCCAAAGAGTAGCAAATGACCAATGAGCATGAGTGTATGAACCAACCAGGAAAAGTAACATGAAAATTTGGCAAATTGCAATCAAGTTAAAACATATAATTGGGTACTTTCGTATCAGGTTTCCTACTTTTTTTCCTTTCAGTTTTCTGTTTCTTTTCTTTTCACTTCGCTGTGAGGTTGACGCAAAGACTGAGGTCAAGCCACTAACACACACTACACTTGGCGCGCATTTTTTTCCATGGGAAACCGCTTATCCGAAGTCGCCGCAGGCCGCGCCGCCATCGGCGGCACCGCCGCCGATTTTCTCAATCTGGCCGCCGCTCCAATCGACGCTGTCGAGAACTTCCTCAGGTCCCGCGGCCACCACGGCCTCTTCTCTCAGATCGAGGTTCTTTTCTTCCTCTGCTTCTTAACGAGTTTCTCAGTGTGTTTTTTTTTTGCACCTTCTCACTCGCTTTCATTGATCGATCTTCAACTTCGTTCGTGCCTGGTTTTTGTGGAAAAAGCTTTTACATTACAGTTGCCTCTTGTTGTGCTGCAGTTATCGTTTTCCGCTTCTGGCTTGCGTGATCGTGATGTGCTCTTCAAGGTTCGTTTCTGTCGGTTAAACTTTTCATGAATCTAAAACTCTTGCGTCCTATCCTACCTATTTAATTTAGTTATTTATAGATAAACTTGTTTCAGTTCTGTTTGGTTCGAAATTCGAATAGAACTTTTGGTTAATTATCTGATTAGTGATTAATCTCTGTTTTGTACCAGCTCAATTATTGCTTGTATTGGTTTCTTCTCTTTGGCAAACTACCAGAATGCAAATTTAGGAAGAAAAAAAATATTAGGGAAACTTATGATCATTTCAATCAGTGCTAGTTGTATTTTACTTCTAGAATTCAGGAGCATGTAACCTGGGGTCATGAATTCATCGACTAAAATCTCTGATAAGAAGTTTTTCACCAAGCACTGAAAAGTGAAATACACGAACAAAAGAAAATACCTATAGTCCTACACTAATCCTGGCCAAGTGCAAACAGAGTTTCTTAAGTAAAAGAAGAAAGCATAACAATTCATTTCCTAATTGTTATTTAATATACAGACAAATGATTTATTTCATAAAATAATGTCTTAGTGCAAAAAAAAAAATGAAACAGATAATGTAAAACTTCTGAATAATAGCTTGCTTAGCTGCCATCATGTTTTAGACTATGCTAGATCCTTACATTGACATAAGAGATCAAGGAATATCAGAAATAGACCGCATTAACATAGTTGAGCAAATAAACCACATGGACCAATTGGGCACTTGTATCTACATAATGATTATTTTTTTTTTTGCGATTTAAGTCAAGGTTCTCTTAACTTGAAGTGTCCCTTTGGATATAAGATTGCCACTCTTTTGAATAAAATAATGCTTTTAATAGCTAATATTCTCATCATTCAGTCAAATGAATCTTGCTTCTATGAGAAAAAAGTTAGGATGTTTTATATCTAACTTTCTTTGATGTAGAGTAATCCAATGATGGTTCTTTATGCAAGAGGAAAAAATGGAGCACTTGAGGAGCTTTGCCGCACGGAAGTAGTTCTGAATTCATCAAGTCCAAGATGGATTACTAAACACACCCTCATTTATCATTTTGAGGTTGTTCAGGTTTTAGTGTAAGTTTGAATCTGATCTTTTATACTTCTAACAAGGCAGATGAGCATTTTTTTATTTTTATTTTTACCAAAATCTTTTCTGTAAAAATTCTTTCATCACAGGTTTCGTGTGTATGATGTTGATACTCAGTTTCACAATGTAGATATAAAGGTATAGTGTTTACAATGGCTTGTATGCTCGGTTCTTTTTTCAGTCAGGTGTAGTTCCAATATATAATTTCCTCATCAAATTAAATTCTAGTCTACCATTTCTTATTTTTGAGAATTTTATAAATGTTAAACTGTTAACAAATTTATGCATACAGTGGTTATTAGTTTGTACCTGAATGACAATTTTTTCTGTCAATGCTTTTGTACTAGTGAGGGCGAGCCCTGGTGCAGCGGTAAAGTTGTGCCTTGGTGACTTGTTGGTCATGGGTTCGAATCCGGAAACAGCCTCTTTGTATATGCAAGGGTAAGGCTGCGTACAACATCCCTCCCCCATACCTTCGCATAGCGAAGAGCCTCTGGGCAATGGGGTACGAAGTTTTTTTTTAATGCTTTTGTACTAGTAATGCTATCTATATTGTTTTATTGATTATTCATACTTTCTGTACAATTTTTTATTTTCCTTTCAAATACAAATTTATAGAAAATCAGAAAGCTTAGATACTTTTTTCCCCAATTTTCTAGATTTTACTGAGAAATGTGTGCCAATGATTTTGACTTCTGAGTATCTTGTAATTTTCATTAAGATACGTGAGGAGGGAAAATATACAAGTACCAACTAGCTGTGTGATAAATTAATGATCACTTATCTTACTTAGCAGTGTAGATGTAACCATTATAGGAATAACAATCCTTCTTTTTGAGCATTGTCTCTTGGATTTGAGAATTATCTCTTGGATATGATAATCTGAGGTTTAGGAGTTCATATAAAAGAATATCAGGGTTAGAAAGTGTTTGTATTACATTATTATTGTTAAATAGTTTACTGTTTTCTGCAGTTCTTCAAGTTATAATAATGTTACCAATATATTTTGACAATATGAACTTATCAAATATTATTCTTGAAAAATGGTTAAGTTGGGGTGTTTAAATTGCATTTTTCTATTTAATTGTATTGCATGAAAAGTAACTCTATTTCAATCTCATGCCGTATGTTTTTTTCCAACATCCTATTGTATATTGATCTCTTTACTTACAACATTTCAAGTCTTTATATATTTGTGTTGCATGTTGAAGTTAGTGTTCCATGTGATTATATTTACCTTCTAGACCATTGCATTGGCTTCTTTCCTTCTTTTTGGAGTGAAGATAATTTTCAGGTTATATTCTTAAATTTCTGTGTGGATATTTTAAATTTGAAAAGTAATTGTAGCCTGTTCGGTGAAAAATAAAACAGTGTACTTGATAAACATGGACCTTTGGAGCATATATTTGACAATTTTGGTACTATTATTTGCATAAATGGTTTCCTTACAGCCTTCTTGTGGACCACTAGATAACAACTTGACCCAGCTTATATTTTTTTTCTGAATGACTTAGATTCTGCACAACTCCTCATAAGGTTGGGCAATGCTCCCAACTCTTTCCATAACAAAATATTTGTTTTCCATGTTGGCCATCTTGTCTTCTTGTTAATTAGATGTATAACATGTTCAGAGAGAATATCAACATAAAAAGGTCCAGATTATAACTATTTGGTTGATTTGTGCAGATGCTTGATCTAGATGAACAGCAATTTCTTGGCGAGGCAACCTGTGCACTATCTCAGGTAACAGAGAATGTAAAATTTTATGTCGACATAAATCTGACAATGGAAAGAAATTCATTGCACTACAAATGAAACTGGATCTTTATAATCCAGTCCTCCTAACTATCTCACAATGTAATTATCTAATATATGATGCTTGAAGATGTGTTAAGATATAAAGTTATAGTTCATTTGGTAACTGCCAAGCATATTAAAAGTTTTTTAAACCAAGAAAGAAATGCTTACTCAAATTATGCTTCCCTTGGCATTACTGCAATTAAAATTATATCCCAATAATTATACCCAATGTTAACAAAGTGGCTTCTGCAGATAATCACACAACCTGATAAGTCATTGACTATAGATCTATACACAGAAGATTCTGTCGGATCTACCCTTTCCAAAAACTGTGGGAAACTCATGGTGCATGGTGAGGAATGTATTAGCTCAAAGACTGCAATAGAGATGGTATTCAGGTGTTCAGATTTGGAATACAAGTATCTCTTCTCAAGAACTGTAAGTACCTATTTTCTTTTTCATTTTCACATTATGAAGAGTGCCAGCTCTGCTATAAGACATGTTTATGTTTGTCTTGTAGGACCCCTTTTTATTGATATCAAAAGTTGTGGAGGCTGGTGCCCAAATTCCAATTTGCAAAACAGAAGTTATAAGGAATGATCTCAACCCAATATGGAAATCGGTGTTTGTGAATATTCAACAAGTGGGAAGCAAGGTATATAACTGTTGAAACAGAGAAAAATAGATTCAGTAGATGATGAAACCGTGTGTATAAACTAAACAACAGAGCCCATTTTTTATAGGCTAATTGCCATAAATACAAAAAATTATTAGAGATTTTATTCCTATATACATGATATGATATGATATGCTTATAAATCAGATTCTAATAAGATATGCCTATAATTACAAGGATCCTAACTAAAAAAATTCATTTTGATCTGATGTTCTACATATAGTTGAATTGAAGCTATCTAATTTGTCATTTTTATAATGTACAGGACAGTCCTTTGATAATAGAGTGCTATAACTTTAATAGCAATGGAAAACATGATTTAATGGGGTAAACAGCAGTTCCTTTTTCATGTATCTGTCTATGTTTCCATTATGTCTACGTCTATGCTGAAATACATATAGGGTTGTTTATTCTTGAGTTATCAGAAAAGTGCAGAGATCTTTGGTGGAGTTGGAGAACATTCATAATAATGGCCAAGGAGAAAATTTATTTTTGCCTTCTGCTGATGGACAAAACCATGATAACAAGGTCTTATTATATTTTTATTAAATTAATTTCTATCATGAATTCCCGTCTTTCCCTAAAAGCTTATGTGACTATAATACAGGTGTTGAAGAGCCAACTATTTGTGGAAAAATTTACTGAAAGTGTCCAATATACTTTCTTGGATTACTTGGCGGGGGGATTTGAATTGAATTTCATGGTGGCTGTTGACTTTACAGGTATAGAACAATATCCTCAAACTTCTTGTACTGGTCTCTGGGTATAAATATAAAGATCAAGCGACGGAGAATGACACGTTAATATTATGATTATTGTATTTGTAATTTTGGAATTTGTGCTCACTTGTTGAGTCTTGTGTTATTAATTGCCGAAAATTGTACATCCTATTCCAGATTATGATAAAACACCAATTGATTAAAGGCTTCACCAAAGGCTTCACTAATTGAATCAGTTGACATCAAAGGCTTCACCAAATCTACATTGTCAATTTCTCCTAGTATTCCATTTCTGTCACCATGTCCCAAAATATGAAAAAATATTTCTCTCAGGATATATATGGAGAGGACCAAATGGTTGGCCTCATTGGAAGCAGTGTCCTTCCCTTCTATGAACATACTCTTGGATCTTGGTATGGCAAATGTCGAATGCCTTTGTTTTTGAATTGGGTCCTTGTTTGGTTATTTCCACCCTTGTTGTTATTCTAATTTGTAGCAGAAGATTGTTTGCCTAATTGGGTTTGATTCGAGTAGGTATTTCCCATTTGGCTTGAACCTATTGTGGTTGAATTATACTATAAGTGCCCTGACTTAAAATAATTAACTCGCTAGACTTAGTAACTGCTTCCTGAAATACGCGATTTGGCTAAACAAAATTGGGTTTCATTGCAAGATCTGATTCAAACCCTATATCTCTCCATACCACTCTTACCAAGATAATGGCTTTCGACAGTTAATGTGGGTCATGAGTATGGGTCCTCCTTCCAATTGTCTTGCTCAAGCCATTGATAAACTATTTCAATGCTTGTTCTTCAAGAATTTCTAGAAGTAATGCCAATAATATCTCAAACATTTGAACATAATCTTCAACAACAATGACCTTATCCCATTAGGTGAGGTTGGCTACATGAATCACAGATCATCATAAGGTTCAGTTAAAAACCAAATTCTCAGGGATATTATTCACCATAAGATCCCTTTTAATAATTTCCTCCAATGCTCTTCAAGTGGCTTGACTGAGATAGACAAGGTCTTGGCTATGGACTGACTCAACACATAGTGATTCTGCTGATTTGCTAGAGGCTGAGCTTGCAGGTAGTGATTCTATACCTCCTGGCTCGACTTAATATTGATCATGCTAATTCATATGGATAGAAGTATCCAAATGTTCTCTTGCTTGGGCCTGGTTTTGCTTGTCAATCTTGAAGTGCAAGGCTCAATCTTGACCGTTGATAATGAGAAAACTATCTGCTTCAACTCTTATCGTCATCTCCAAATTATAGGGGACATTAATTCAATGGTTCCCTCCTCTGTTTACTTGGTCAAATGCTTGTCTTTCTGCAATGGTTTAGGATTTTCACATTTCAAACTGTTACCTAAGGGAAAAACTGTCATTTTTTCATTTCTAACTCCCTTTCTAGGTTACCAACTGGTTCTGCAGATACATCATTTGCACCAATTCTGTGGCTGTTGTGTCTTGAGTGCACCCATTTTGTCTCCACCATCACCTCTGACTGCCATGTGGCATTCAATCTCTTATTTATTGGTGTTCCTCACCTTGTTGGATCAGCTGAAGGTAGGTGAATATGTGAAGACAGCACCAGGCTGTCTTTGGTTCATTCAGTTGTGGATCTATCTACCAATATTTCTGGGAGCATCCTCTTTCTGCCATTGAAGTTTCTATCCCAGAGAACTCGTCTTTTTATGGCCATATCTGTTCCAATTTCTTGCCTCTTCCATTTTTCCAATATCATCAGTACTTGCATCATGTGGATTAGCCTTGCAAAGCATTCTTTTGACAGAGGTTTACTGTAATGGTAGAAGTTCAACATAAATTCACAATTGCTGCACTAGTGGAGGAGTCTGGATGTGTCCTGTTTACCTTGAGGAACCATTTGTGGGTTCCACAAAATGCTAATCCTCTAAGGCCATTGTTGTCAGGCTCAACAGCTGGTATGAGATTGCCCTTCCCTCTCCTTATCCTCTCTATTTTCCTCCCCACAGCTGACACTCTTTTCATTAGGAAGATAAAAGAAGATACACTTAATATAAACTCAAGAATTCATGTTACACTTTGATCTAACATGCTTCTGGTTATACATGGGATGACGGGGAAGATATACATTCTTATGGTTACCCTTCTCTTGTTTACCAGCTTCAAATGGAAATCCACGCCTTCCAGATTCTTTGCATTATATTGATCCTTCAGGACGACCAAATGCATACCAGAGGGTGAGAAATGATTCTTGGTGTAAATTCAAAACTTTATTTGCTATTGATCCATAGTTGATGTGCTATGAATGCTTTTTCTAGGCAATTGTCGAGGTTGGGGAAGTGTTACAGTTGTATGATTCAGACAAACGATTTCCTACTTGGGGATTTGGAGCACGACCAATTGATGGTCCTGTTTGCCATTGTTTCAACTTGAACGGAAGTAGTCATTACTGTGAAGTAGAACTGCTATGCCTGATCTAGCTCATATTGTCATATTGAAACAGTTCTTTATTAGTTAGAAGTTGCTGTCTGTTGTAGGTGGAAGGGATCCAAGGAATTCTGATGGCTTACACAAGTGCCCTGCTTAATGTATCTCTTGCAGGACCTACACTTTTTGGACCGGTCATAAGCACTGCTGCACTGATTGCCAGCCAATCTGTAGCAAATGGTGGAAGAAAGTACTTTGTTTTATTAATAATCACAGTAAGTTGACATATTTAGCAATGTTCGATATCATATTTAGCTCTGAAAGTAAATTGTAATTTTGCCTCATTAAACGTAGTTCATAAGTTTATTGTAGCTAAATGGTTCTTTGGTTGTTTGTCATTTATGTTTCTCTGTAGTTTGCCTTAATGCATCCATAATTTCATACTATGCATAGTAAGCATGGTGTATTTTGTCTTACATGTAACAAAAAATCACCTATCCTTCTGACTCCTAAGAATTTTATAAAGAGTTTTCAATCCCCTTGTTTTTGCACTGCTGCTGAGTTTTAATTGGTATGCCCAAAAGGATGGAGTAGTGACAGATCTCCAAGAAACAAAAGATGCTATTGTCAAAGCATCTGACCTGCCATTGTCAATCCTTATTGTTGGGGTAGGAGGAGCTGATTTCAAAGAAATGGAGGTAATAAATCCAATTGGTATACTGTTTGCACGTAGACTTGTGATTATTAGCTGTCTAAGGCGATGAGCTGTGCGTGTGACTGGTATACTGCCCCATAAGGCCTTTTGTAATTTTGTCGTCCAATTTCTTGTCTCTTAGGTTTTGGATGCAGACAAGGGAGAGAGGCTAGAAAGTTCATATGGACGCGTTGCTTCACGTGATATAGTCCAATTTATTCCATTTCGGGAGGTTCAAAGTAAGTATCAATTTAAAATATTAGAATTGAGATAGTGATGAGGATTTCAGCACTTTGCATGAAATCACATTACCATCGTTGTACCAAGAAAGAAAAACTGAGTACTTCTTTGAGAGAATGAGGTTTTGGCGAATGATGCCTAACATATCAAATACTTGCAAACTTCTTTCTCTTGCAGGTGGACTTTCAGTTGTTCAAGCATTTCTAGCAGAATTACCGGCTCAATTTTTAACTTACGTGAGGAGCAGAAATATCCAGCCGAACCTCTAGACATGTAAAAACTGTACATAAAGTTTTCTATTCCATTGGTCATTGTGCAATTTGGAGGTCCTTTTCAGTGTTTCAATCAACGAATTCGGCTAAAGAGCTGAGGAACTGTTGCTTTGTGCTAATAAACGGCTCATGAAAGGTTCGCCCTCGAGCTGTCTTATCCAAAGGATATGTTTGATCGAGCCTTATGATTGACATTTCCTTTTCTTTTTTGTGCACGTGTCCTTTTGGGTTTTCCTAGATGATTGGTTTTGGTTTGTCTGAAAATAGTAACACTACAGATTGAAATCAATGATTTCTTCCAAATGAGGACAAATCTTAGTCCTTATGTCTACACTTTATGATATGATTTTAATGGAGATCCAATAATTTGGGGATGTCTTTAGATAGCATTACATATGTATCCAAAAAGAACTTCAGCACCGCTGAAGTCTATTATTTTTTTAGTTCATTAATCATTATACCCATTTTGTCTTATGGCTGTTAAGGCTCATTTTAAAGGAAAATGAATAAGACGGAATTTGAAAATTGGAAATTAGTTTGATATAATGAATGTTAAATAGCATATCTATCTCGGGATTTCCCCTCTCTTTTGAAGAATCACTTTATTTGATAGTTATGATATACGTCCTCAAAAAAACAGATTGAAAAGTATACAAGTCTAACATATAAGCAAGTAGTATTGGGTTCGGTAAGAGATTTGGGTAATTTAAGGAGGTTATAAGTTCATATTTCTTCCCCACCACCGTTGTATTTTTTTTACAAGAAAAAAAAAAGAATCCAACATATCAATTTAAAAGAAAAGCAAGTAAGAAAGAGCATTAAAGAGAAGTAAAACTGTAACATCAGCACCACATGATACGTTTTAGTAATAGATTATAAACAAGTATAATTTCTAATGTGATAAGGCTTTCTTTTTGTTGTTATTAAATGCACGAGACTTTGATTAGTGTTTTTTTTTTCCACATTTGCCTCGGGCTTAGTTTAAATCATTTATTTAAATATGTGAAATTGGAGGCACACTTTTTTAAAGGATAGAGAAGAAAGCAGGAGAAATTCACAATTTAAAAAAAATATACAATTCATTTTTGTGCCTATTTCTCTTTATACACGAAGTTAGCTGTATTTTACCGTATAAATCGTTAGTATATTATTTAAAATAATATGTAAATAAGAAAAATGTATCATTAAACATAATACTCGTAAAGTTATAGAAAATAAATCGTATATAGAATTTTTGAAAATTGATTATTAATTTAGAGGACGGAACTAATACAAAATATCATGTTGACTTTAAAGAACATGCACAATTTTATAATTTAAGAATTTAGAGGACAGAAATAATACAAAAATATCATGTTGACTTTGATGAGCATGCTTAATTTTATAATTTAAGAAAGTACAGTTGAACTTTATAATATTTGAGGTTGTTGGTTTATTTTCAAAATTTTAGACTTGACAAGTCTGACTTTTTTAATTCACCTAATAAAGATTCTATTAAGGTGTAATTCGGACTTTTAAACTTAAATTTATTTTTAAAGTCTATTTAAAATCCTAGTATATAATAAGACATTTTAAATATTTAAAAATATTACTTCTAAATAAATTAATGTATAAACTTATATGTAAATGAGTAGATTAACGATTTTGAAAAATTCAATATATGCTATTATGATTTACTGAAATTTAAATAAGTTGGCATATTAGATATAAAAAAGCTTTTTGAATGATTTAAAATCCAACCTTTGAAATTAAAAAGTCGTAATCTGGTTTATATAGTAAACGTGGCTTGACTAAGATGTATGTATTTGGCTTTGTTGTTACGTAACAAAATGAATGATGTTATATTTTCTTAAGATATTCTAAAACTCTATTTTTTAACAAAAAAATTATTCAATAAAATATAAATATATTTAACATTTTAAAAATATAACAATACTCAATATTTTCTTAATTTAATAGTAATCAATAAGATTTTTAACTGAAATTTGTAAGAGAATTTGAAATTATATTTTTTAAAATGATCAACAAAAATACTTTAACTGCTACTTTTGGTTGAAGCAGGTTGGCGTGGTAGTGATTTTTTTTATATATATATTTTCTTTATGATGAGTAGTGATTGGGTTTGAGACAAAGCTTTATGTGTCTTATTTCGTTAGGAGAAATTAATCAAATTATATGTAAAGTAGTCTTATTACTTAGGTCAGTTAGGTGAGAGAGTTTTGGTTGTAATGACGGCGGAATTTTTTCGGGGATTTTCTATTCATAGCATAAATATGTATTTCTTGATTTGTCCTAATGTTCTTGATGAATAAATTCCTTTTGTTTGCGAATACAATGACCTGGTTTGAAAAAACTCATATCCTTAACGAGGGACTTGATTTATTTTTAAAACTAGTATGCAACTTGCATACGCACGGTCGCTTGATTAACGCAAATTTCAAAGATATTCATCTCATAAGAGATAATATGACCAGAGTTACTCAAACTGTAATGCAAATTAATTTGGCATCGATATGAAGCACTGAAGAAAGGCTAACTACTTATATACTATCATCTACAATTAATTAACTTGTCCAGCTTGATAAAAACTCATGAAATAAAGTTAATTTGATAGTAGTTTCACTTTCTAGACAACAATGTAATTATAAAAGGGTTCTTTTATAGCTATCATGCAGCTGCTCCAAGAAACAAATTCTGGTGATGCCAATATAACAATGAGTGAATTCTTGGTCTCCGGGAAAGATTAGTGAGGTAACTAATGGAATGAATGAAAATCTATCTTGTAAGTTTAGGAACAAAAACATTATTTATCTATGTTTCATGATTTAATCATAAAGTTCAAACATAATAAAGAAAATAAATGTTTAAAACTAAAAGGGGTTAAAAAGAAAAAAGAAAGTGTAGTCAAATTGAGAATTGAAATTTTAAATAAGTCAAATATTTTTTTTTATAAACACATGACATCATGTCAATTATAATACAAATTACTCCATATTTACATTTGTCAGGTTACATAATAATAAGTTGATTATTAATTTATAGTTAAACAACTTAAATTTAAAAGAGAATGCAAAAGAATAGGACTCACCACCATCCCTATGGCATTTTTCTCATTGCCATTCAAACTAAGAAACTATAGAAGAATAAAGACTACATAATAATAATAATAATTCATGAAAAAATTTTAAAAAATTAAATTCAAGCAAAAAAATGAGAGGAATACTAACGTCTTAAAATCCCGTGGCTGTCCTGACATATGCATGGTGGAAAGAAGGGATCACAAAAGAGATAATGTCATGTATGTTTATCATTTGTAACATATAAAAGAAAGAAAAACATGATAAAAATAACATAAAATGAAAGAAAAAATAATTATCTTTTAGTGATATTGCATCTCCCGTTGCACATTCACTCAAAAAAGCAACAATTTATTTTCTGATTAGAAAACAAACTAAAAAACTATAGAAGAATAAAGACTAAATAATAATAATAAGATATAGGAAATAATTTTTGGCTTTATTTCATTATTATTATTATATAGGTTTTGTTCTTCTATAATTTTTTAATTTGTTTTCTAATTAGGGAAAAAATAAAAAAGATTAGGAAAAAAAATTTGGAAATTATTTTGATTTTGTTTCATTATTATTATTATTATTATTATTATTATTATGTAGTCTCTGTTCTACTGTAATTTCTTAGTTTGTTTTTTAATCAGAAAGCAAATAAAAAGGATTAGAGAAGAAAATAAATTATAAATCTAATATTTCAACTCTATGATTAATTTTTTTCCTTGAGACACACAACAACCAAAAGTTATGAACTAAGCAGGAATAGCCACAAAAACCATGAAGAATTAACAAAATCCTACCTTCAAGTAGATGTCTATAGCTCTGTACAGACCATCATGATTTGGTCTAGCAAAATCAAGAATGGACTGTGATTAGAAGCTGAAATACAGAGTGCAATGAATAGAATTTTATCAGGTAATGGTAGCTATAGAGCTTCAGATATTTCTCTCCATTTAACACTTTCTTCAACAAAGAATCAGGAACCCAAGAAATGTAAGAGCCATATCTCTTATCTGTCTTAGTAATATTGCCATACCTTCAAAACAAAAGTAAAATAAAACAAAAAATAGGATCACATCTATCAAATTATTGCACCAGATTTCACAAACAACCTCAAAACACTCAAAATTGGAAGGAGAAAAGAAAAAGAAAGGATGAAGCACAAGACTGAGAATTGAGAACATCATTAACTATTAACACATATACTTGGGCTTTAATATCCTTGTCCAACGCCGAAGACCCCCCTTCCTCTTTGTTCACATATTCTAGATCTATCCCCTTAATTATCCAAAGGTTCTCCACTATTTGTCTACAGAGAGGTTGGTCCCTTCATTGCCACTAAATGCATGCCTTCCTATCTCCTTTGTTTTGATGACCCTCTCATGAACATAAGTAGTAAACATGAAACAATGGAATTGCACCAAAAAAAAGTCACATGTCAAAAGAGAAATAAAACAAATGACAACTTCCAAGATTAAACTTATAGTATATTTATTTATTGATATTGATTTATATTTTATCTTTTATATATATATATATATATATATATATATATATATAGTACTCAATACTTCAAAAATTACTTTGCTTAATTTCTTGGATCATCCCGTACTCAGTTTTTTTCCCTAACAAAGGAAATCAATTTTTTTTCACGCTGTCGCTCATCCAACAATGCATACTTCCAACTGTTCTCCTCAATGAAGTTCTTGCCTGTGTGACCTTCGATAATGTCCTTCCTCAAGTTGGTAACCCTGTCAATCACGGCCTGCACACATTTTTCTTACTAAATGTAGTATACCAGCAGATACTACATGATCATATTTTCAAAAATAAATATCGTCTCTGTCAATTTTCCTTCCCTTCAAGCTATGAATGTTGAGTATAAACTTACCATCCAAACATGAAGTCAAGGCCCCTACATGCAACATCTTGATCAGATTTCTCTTTAGAAACCGGCACATACCAGTCAGAATTCAAGGTAATCCCTATTAAACCCTTTTGAGATGCCTGCATACACACTTTTAAATATTTTGTCAATTTAATTACTAACAGCAGAAAATAGGAGAAAGTGATAAGATATTCTTAAAATAATGGATTGTCATGTTCACTAAACTGGCATTAAAAAAAACTCAATTTTTAAAATTTAATTATGTACATCATCCTTTTCAATTTTTAACAACCATACTTTAATCTTAACTTCTTTTAAATTCTATTTTTATTTTTAAAAAAAAGAGATACTATATATATTATATATGAATTTTAAAACCAAATTCAATTGTCTTGCAGGAAGAGAAGGCTTTTCCCGCTATGTCACACTCACACCTCAACAACTTGTCTTCTAACTGCTCCATGGAATTGGAGATTGGAGCTACTCATACTGATCAGACACTTGGTACATATGCTATATAATAATATTTACCTTTCATTTGAATATTACTATATTCTTATTTAGGCTTCATTTGTTGTTTCTTAGAATGCTAATGACTGACACCATTAGTTCTACTTGTTTGTGAATTGTGATCTTAAAATGCTAATGACTGACACTGAGCATACCTTCATCATCACCAAATAAACTGTGTTTAAGCTTCTCCTCAGTAGTTCGCCCAACTTTACCACTCCCAACAAACTCCTCCTCATCAGACAGCCCAAAGGGCTCTTCCTCGGTATCCCTCCTTAAACTTTTTGCTCTCCTTATGAATCATAAAAATGATTGTCAATAAATTTGTATATAAAGGATGGTATTTATCCACTGAAAGCCAACATTAATAAAAAAAAATTTGAAACACATATACAAAAAATTCAAAACCTTCCAACGATGAATATTGATATTATTGTCCTCCAACAATTCATAATCATCTTCATCAAGGACATACTCCTCCCTAAAATAGTGAGATTAATTTGTCAAATATGAATGTTAACATCATTGATGTTTAAAATTTCAACCAAGTATAGACAAAAGCAAATAATAAAAAAAATTCAATCAAATGTCGATCTCCCTCCAAAGGGACACAGAATGAACCAAGGGGTACCAAAGAAAAAAGGAAGGGCAGAAGCTAGCCATGCGCATTTTTGAACTTAAAAAAAAAAAAAAAAGATTTATATGTGTAAGTATGTCATTCACACAACATGTGAATAGTTTTAAGGAAAAAACCTATCAGCTACTTGATGCATGCAAGTGATTATCAAATAAATACACATACACACATACAAATATATCTAAATTAATAAAAAAATATTTATATATTACCAATCATTGTGCTTTCTTCTCTAAACATATAAATTCATCAACTTCAACCACAAACAGAGGTAAAAAATACATTAGTGATAAAAACTGACTTTTCCTTGCTCTTCTTTTTCTTCTGTGGCTTATCATCAGATTCTGTTCTATCTTCTTCTTCATCCTCCTCTTCGTCCTCATCCACTATAAACCCGTCATTTTCATATTCATCCTGCCCTTCCGAAGTGAGGAGGAAAAGAAAAAGAGGATCAGCAAGAATAATAAGATGGCATAAAGCCCATGAAGGGATAATCCTATGAACATTATTGTTGGCTACAGAAAATAAGAAACCATCTTAAATATCACATTCATATAAGCAAAAACAAAATCAAAAACATCAAAACAAAAAAAAGAACAAAATGCTAAACTCTCAACCGACAATCACATTGCATTTACCACAGGCAATCAGAACACCGACCAGGTGCAAACCTGCCATTTGCATAGCCATTCTTACTCACACTCCTCGGTTCATTCAAAGTAATCCAATGTTTCACTCTATTGCCAAATTCCTTGAAGCAAAGTTTAGCATAGTCCCTAAAATCATCTCTGCATGTTCATATGAATTATATATGTTTATCATATCCTTAGATTTACTAAAAATTTCTCTCAATATTCGTACAATGGAAGGAAACTGATTTCACTTACACATTGTGAGGACTTAAAAAACCACCATACTCATCCTTTAAGGCTTGGGGAACGTCGCAATGGAAAACGATCACATACGGTTGCAGACCTGCATGATTTATGGTGATTATATATGGTTAACAACCATATGGACAAGATACTAATCCAATGTAAAGAGTTATAGAAATAGATATTAATGAATTATGACCATTAGCCATGAGCTCATTGATGAGGTTGTTGTAGTAGTTTACTCCATGGTTTACACCTGCACTAAGCTTTCCTTCTGCAAATGATTTATAAGAAATTAATAATCGTTGCTATGGAACACAAACTAAGAAAAAAAAATTATTTGGGTGGAATTTCAACAAAACTTGACTTACTCGGTAGTACCCTTAGAAGCTGCATCTTTAAACATATTTTTCAAACTACACTACCTCAAATAAGACTCTAATACAATATTATAAATCTAAAACTGAAAATTGCTTGACAAACATCTAACCTATATATGGGTAGTGGAGACGGAGATTTCCCTATGAAACTATCTGGTTGTGGTACTCTGTTTTGAATTATATATATATATATATATATATATATATATATATATATATATATATATATATATTCATGCTCAAATTTTAAATTTTATAACACTAAGGCATCTACAACATCAACACCTCATTGTCAACAGGTGAAAACTTAACTCAATTGAAACACTACCTTCAGTCACAGTCGAAGGAATTCCACCCACAAAAATCTTCAGTCTTTTGAGTTCCAGCCAGCAGCCCCCCTTGGTCTCGTCCGCTTAATCTTCACCTACAAACAAAACCATACAAACAAAACCATTCAATGCATCAGCTTTCATTTCCCTTTCGTTATGTTCCCTCCTTTAACTCTTTAATAATCAATACTAAAAAAGATTCAAAATTCAAACGCGTGTCAATTATCACCTGCTTGCCATTGATAATGTGAGTGTCCTCAATCACTATATATACCAAAGTGCTTGATGAATTGTGCTACACAAAATTTTAAAAAAATAGTTAATTATACAAATGCTCATTGGTAAACTCGAAAAGAAAACAAACCAATGCAATACAAATAGAAAACACTCACCAATCGGCGTTTCTCTCGCTAAATCCCCTACCCCTATGAATATCTTTATGCAATCAATGGGTCTAGGATAATTAGATAGAACCAAATCTAAGAAATTTCGAGAATATAATAAAGAAAAATCAATAACAACGTGGAGTTAATTAACACAAACTCAACGAAGAAAAACAAAAGGAACACTATATATGTTCCAATCAATATAAATACACAATTCTAAATACAAATATATTAAAATGCTGGAATGAAAATATAATTGATGTTAACCAAAGAAATGCTGGTGAGAAGTAAATTTTTTTTTGAGCTAATATTATCAGTAAAATAGTTGTTGTACCATCACCATGCAGGTGCCAACTGTTTGAAAGCTTCTTGGATGTCTTCAGAAAAGTTAAAGTTATGGATTAGAGAAAGAGGCTTGTGACACAGAAACAGAACATTTCACACATGGTTTTTCTTTCCCTTGAAAATCCTAGATAATAATTGAAACACCAATATTTTTTTTTAAAAAAAAAACAGCAGAGATTGCTCACATCTACCAAAATTGACGTAAGATCATTTTTATCCATACTGGCTAGATGGGGAAAACAATTAAAAATGAGACATTTGAATATTAGTTTAAATTATAGGCACCTGTAAAATTGTCTATATAATTAATTAATCAGAAATCCTGATAGGTGTGTTTTTTTTTTTTTATCAAAAAGTCAATAAACTTATCAAATATAGGAATTTATGAATAGATGACATTATAAAAATCCTTTACACCATCAATAAATAAATTGTTAACTCTTTAAAGATTTGTGAAAGGTATGGTGCAAACTGCAGACTCAGATAAAAGTAGCACTCAATGGAAATCATTTATGTCTCTCCTATTTGAATACATATAATTCCTTCTCATGAGAGTATTATACAGTACATTATTGTTGTGGTTTTATCTTTCATCCCATTTACAAATCAAATACGACATGAAATTAAAACTTAAATCAAGATGCAAACCACCGTCCTTTCAATTTTTATTAGGAAAAGTAATACGTACACCTTATTCATATGCGGAAGAGAATAATTTAAACCACTTAACTTAAATACAGTTTCAAGTGAAACAAATTTACAATGATGACAAAGATGATGCAGTTACAGTTTGATCCAGAGTGGAAGTATGCAGACATTACTCTTTTTATCATCTTATGAAGCGTAGGCGACATGCATATTTCACCCAGGATATTAAACCAAATCAATGCGTCAATCCCCTTCCAAAACACATCGAGACCAAAAGATAAATTTTTAAACATGGAAAATTAAAAGTTCTAAACAGTACTAATGCATCACAAATAAATAATTTTAAAAGTGCCACAAATTTAAAATTAAAATAAGAAATAAGAAAACATACCCAAAAATATCATATTGACATTTGATCAAACACATAACATGCAACCAATAAATGTCCTAATGAACATGATAAGAAAATGCATAACTGTGAGCACTAAAAATACCACTGAGCCATAAATACCCTAATCCAAATAAAAATCACAAAAATAAAAATCGCAAAAAGATACTGTGAGGTGTAGAACTTGCATGCAAATCCAGATAATTAAGCACCGAAGAAAATACATAAAAATTATAGCTTACCTCGTAGATTATCCCGTAAAACTCTAAATAATATCATAAATATGAGTTTAAGGAAAAAATAGCAACGAAGCATCCAAAAAAATCACAAAAAATCAGACAAAAAAACATAAACACCGTTTTAATAAAATCAAAATAAAAGAACCTCTATCTTCTTCTTAATTTCTCCAACAACTCCTTTGCCAAAGCCGTTGTTGTTACTGTAGCCTGTTCCTAAAATAAAACCTATTAATTTTTTGCTTTTTCTTTTTCTGGGGTGCATTTTCTAAGCAAAACGTGAAGAAGCGAAAAAAACACAAAAGGAATAGAAAGAAGAGTGAAAGGAAACAACACAAACTGGTGAGAGTGTTCCAAGTGGTTCTGTGAGATCCTCGTTGCAGAGACCAAAGCGAGCAGCAAATGAAGGAGAAGAACAACAAAGAATGCATTGCGAAAAGCGGGTGGCTTCAGCATTCCGGGGAAATTTCAGTTTCTGAAAAAAAAAAAAAGAGATAAACGGAGGAAAGAGAAAGATTTAGGATTTGAGACAAATTATCAAGCAAAATTAAACGGAAGTTGAAATCCACCAATTTCAGAATGATATGTGGAGTTGGCAGCAGAAAAAAAAAGTTCAAAGGAAGACACATGGCAGCGAGGTGGCACAAAATCAAGCAAAGCTGGAGGGGCGTAAAATGATTATAAAACCAAGAAAATGGACAGATGTCAACACCTCAATCATGGACATTTTAGTATATTTGTCATACTTCAGTTTTAGTATATAGATATGGAGTTGGCAGTTGGTAGTAGAAAAAAAAAGTTCAAAAGAAGACACATGACAGCGAGGTGACACAAAATCAAGTAAAGCTGGATGGGTATAAAATGATCATAAAACCAAGAAAATGGACAGATGTCAACACCTCAACCATAGACATTTTAGTATATTTGTCATACTTCAATTTTAGTATATAGATATTGATGATTTAATTTATATATATTGAGAGTGTAAAACTTTTTTCTATTGTGATTCATTGCTATATCTATATGTAATACGATTGTTATTTTTTTAATTATAAAAATGATTTTAAAAGTCATATAAAGAGTGATTTCTTTATTAATTGACAAATACAAAAGTTTTTACACTAAATGTGTGTAGAAATTAAAGTCTTGTTTTCAATTTTAAATAAGATATAAGACTCATTTAAAGTTGTTTTTTTAGTTGAGTTTCACAAAATTTTAAAAATAACAATGAGAAGCTTTTAGTTTTTAAATTTAATTTTAGTTTGATTTTCAACTTTTAAAAGTTTCATATCCTAATAAAATTACTTTATGTTTTTGTGTGGTATGGTGACCACGATAGTAATAATGGAAGTTTATTCTCCTAAAACCAAAAATTTAATTTATAAATTATTATTTTTTGTTTTAAAAATAAATCTAAAAGTATTTTAAAAATTAGTTAAAAATCATTTTCACTCTATTGTTAACAAAGCACTTTTTGTTTTTAAATTTACATTTGAAAATCAAATTCTAAAGAACAAATTAAACTCGTGGGAAAAAATATTGTATAATTCTTGCTTTAAAAGAATCCGTTGTGTGTGTGAAAAGTGAAAACTATTATGTGCAAATTAGTAAAAGAATATATAAAAGAAAAAGTGCCTAAGAATCACCTATAAAAGAAAAGGAACAGAAAGGACTTCAATCACAAGACGTGATTCACTTTAACTCACTCCATGGGCTTTGCGTGTAATTAATGCGAAGTTCAAAACTATTACGTTAAGGATATATATGTAATTAACCCCTAGTTTCATGAAAGAAAATGTTTTTTTTTTTACATAAAAGTTTAAGAAAATTAAGTTTCGGAAACTTATCAAAGTTAAACACATATTAAATTGATAAAAGAAAGTATTAAAGTTAAAAAAACATGTAAAAATATTAATTATTTTGTCCCGTTATAATTATATTCTTATGTTATTTTACAAGAAATACTAATAAATAGATAAAAATAATAAAAATTTTACAAAATTAATCTTCTTATAATTAATTAATTTTTTAGTTTATATCATTAATATTATAAGAAATATAAATACAAAATAATTAATGTTATAATAAAAAATTAAAATAATAATTATTTTAATTTTTTTTTCTTCTTTTACAACAATTATTACGATAAGGAGGAATATATGGGATATGTGCAATTAAGCATATTCTTACCAATTGAACTGATCTTCATTGATATTTTTAGGCGTTGTCTTACACTACCAATGTTATACTAATAATTAAACTACACCAGTTTAATGAAAAAGATGACAAAATGTATTCATCTATATACTAACGTTATTTTAAGAATAACTTACATTTCTAACAAAATTTTCATTATATTTTTTTATTGGACCGACATATTATTTGGAACACGATTTTTTAAAATTTTCTAAGAAAATAAAAATGTGCAAACTAAAACAATATGTATTTACAAATCATGAGTCATAGAAGTGGAAAAAAATCTTACGCAATAAATAATTTAAAAAAAATACAAAAATAGCATTTTACTACGATAATATTTAAATTGAGAAAAAATATTTAAAATTAATCTTGTAAATGAGTTATTAACACAAGCAAAATAAATATTATATACATAGAATATACAAATTCTGTGAGAACATTTTCTTATTTGAAAAAATAAGAACAATTAATGATAATTATCATATCAAAATTAAAAACAATAATCATGTTTTAAAATATTTTAACTATTATTAACCTATCATCAACCTATCATCATTAAGTTGGTGACGATGATGATACTAGATTTAACAAACAAATCATATTTTAAAATATTTTAACTATCATTAACCTATCATCATTGAGTTGGTGATGATGGTGACACATAATGACAACAATTGATGGTGATAGTAACCATAACAATAACAATTATGATGATGGAAGTAATATTTGCCGAAAAATAACAATAACAACCTATCATCAAGCTAATTAATTTTTGCCGAAAAATTTAATTGGTATTTTGAGTAATTTTTTCCTCCTAATCATCATTTTATATATCATTAAAAAACTCGAACTGTTATTTGTTAACTTATTATGAATCTTGCTAGATTAACAGTATGTTATACAAATATACCGTAATGTACTTCTTTGTTTTTTACAGTTTATACCGTAATGTACTAATATCTTTTTTTATGCTAACGAAATTATCTATTTCTATAATATATCATATTTTCAGTATTGACTTGCAATATTTAATTATAACAATAATTTAACTTATGTATGTATATATTAAACAAAGACTATACTAATATGAAAAAAACATAATGTCTAATTGTTTGTATAAAACTTTTTTCGTAATACAACTGATTTTAAAATATTTCTAATGGCGTGTATTCCCTGCGAGAAAAAAAAGTTCTTATGATAAAATAGTATAAAAATAATTGAAATAGAAAAAAAAATTGTTGGAAAATAATGTTAAGCTAGAAATTTTCATATTAATAAAAATAACTTAGTTTTTTTAGGAAAAGTTTTTTCTAAATTTAAGCTAAAATATCCAAACAAGCTGAAATTTTTTTTAGCAATACAATTGTCCAAATATCCAAACAAGCTGAAATTATTTTTCTAACTTTTAACAAAAATAGCTAAAAACTGAAAATTTAAGTTGTAGCAAACATGTAGGCTTTGACGAATTAAAAATTAGAGAATATATTTATTTCGAAATCGATCCATTCATTTCATATTTGAGTGTTTCATTTTAGGATAATGTTTTATGTCTGTATTTGTATTTAGTCATTTTCAATGGATAACTATGAATTGAATTTCAAGGAATAAATTTTAATTATGTTTAATTGTCCATTTTACCACCAAACTTATATCATTTTGCTAATTTTATGATTCAAGTTTTTTATGAAGTGTGCAAATGTTGAAGACTTGGATTTTAAAATTTACGAAATAGTGATAGTTAGATGATAAAATGTGTAATTAAGCTTAAATATGATAGATGGTGATAAAAACACTTGTGGCGACTGAGGTTATGGAAGGATCTCATAAAAGAATGTTGTGATGAGTCTTTTTTTTTTGTTATGATTTTCTCATGAATGTTTTCAAAGATGTTTTTCCTCCTCTCTTGAAATATTAGAGGATCAAATAATGCTCTAGCTAAATGACATCGGATGGAATTGGTGAGGAAATTCAAACCAGTCGACCTTTCTCATCCTTATGAGAACCCATATTCCCTTTGGAAGGATGATATCTTTTCGCGAAAAACAAAATATGAATATGTTACTATTACACAAGGACATGGTGGTGGTCTTTGGGTTCTTATGAAAATGGGAAGGAATATAAGGATATTAGTTGTTGTTATGAGTTTTCTTTCCATCACATTTAACCTCTTGGTGGGTGGAGGATGTGCACAAAGTTGCCTCAATGCCAGTCCTACTATTTCTTTACGAGATCAATTCTATGGTTACTTGATTGATCTTGGATCTCAATTGTCTTCCCTTGAGCTCTTATTAGTGACTTTAAATAGATTCTTGGGTAAGGTGATAAAAAAAAGGTGAGAATTTCTCTCAAAATTGGACAAATGCACTTTAGAAACTAGTGTGGTTGATGAAGCAAATTTAGTTTTGTAGTAAACACATTATCATTCATGTATCTTTATACCAATTAATGTATTCATATGATTTAACATTTTTCATAATTTTTTGTACAAGAAACATTATAAAAACAGAAGAGAAAAAACTTTGTGGAAGAAAATAGGGGGAAAAAAAAAGAGAACATTATTATCAAGAAGTTTTATCTGAAATCTGAATAATCCAACTGTTAATTGTGAAGGGAGTGTAAGAAGAAGACACTACAGAGGAGTGAGGCAGCGTCCATGGGGAAAGTGGGCTGCAGAGATTCACGATCCAAAGAAAGCAGCGAGGGTATGGCTTGGAACATTCGAAACTGCTGAAGCTGCAGCTCTTGCTTATGATGAAGCTGCTCTCAGATTCAAAGGAAGCAAAGCAAAGCTCAATTTCCCTGAAAGGGTTCAAGGCACAGCTAGCGAATTTGGTTACCTCACAAATCAGTACATGTCATCAAGCAGCACTAATTCTAACCCTATTGCTCCACACTTGACTACTCAAGAAACTTATTCGCCAAGTCACTTTCAATATGCACAGCAACAATTCATGAGTGGTGGGAGTAACAGCTTCAGTAACCAAGATATGCTTCGGTTCTATGGGGGAGACAACATGTTTGTTTCTTCTCAGCAGTCTGCATCTTCGTCTTCTTCTACTGCACTGTCTCAGCAGCAGCAAGAAGAGTTGCTGAAATTTTCGATGCAATTTGGAGGTTCTTCTCATTCTAATCATTCTGGGAATTGGAGGGGTGGACATTGAAGAGGATATGATATATGGATGTTTGTCCCGCAACAACTCTATGGATGTTTGTCCCGCAACAACTCACGGTTTCTAATTATCCTGGACCCATATTTGTTTGACTCTTAGTTCATTTTTTTTTTCTCTCTCTCTATAATACTTCTGTTTCAAAGATATCATTTTTTTTGTATTGTTTACAATGATATTGATAGGGATAGTAATATGGGTCTGCAGGAGGTAAGCACCAAAGGTCCAAGGGGAAGGAACGTACAACATGGTTGGCATCATGCATCATGCATACATGCACCGTACATAGGAAAAGCGCAAATCCATGTGATAGCATCGTGTCTTCTAGAAGATGCGTAAGTAGTGGAATAAAGGCATATTTGCTGTTAGGATATTTCGGATTGCGTTTATCTTTTCCGTTTTTGCTTGTCGGGACTTGCCCCCTCTATAGCAGCTATATATATGAGAAAATATAGCAGAAAAGTTCCTCTTTAGTTCTCTCTCTCTCCCGCTCTCTTCTTCTCTCGTAGGAGGCTGCTTGGTCCTCGAACTCCAAGCTCGTAACAATGGTGCTTTCATTGACCTCCCATGACCTCTTTCCATGGCTGTCGCTCGCCGTACGGAGCTCCCATGGCTGCCTTCAATGGCTGCCACTCACCATACACCACTTCCATGGCTGCTTACCACCACCTACACTCCTCGTCGTACGGAACCCTCCACTACCCCCCCACAACAACCACCACATCACCTTGAATTTTCGTCCGCCATCGAGGACCGCCTTGAGGCCGCCTTGGCCAAACTTGATGCCGCTACACGCCGCCTCGACTCTCAACTGGACGCCCTTCTCCTTAAACTGCCTCTGAGAATCAGCCACCACCTTCCATCTTCTTCCTTTGCGCAATCACCACTGTCGCCTTTGCTTTCCATACCGACTCGGCCTCCATGCTTCGCAACCATACAACCAAGTCCTGCACCGTTACCGCCTCTGCTGTCGCCTCCGTCGTTGCCTCCGACGCTGACTCTGCCACCGCCTCCACCACTTCCGTTGTTGCCTCTGCCGCTCAAGCCAACTCCATCACCCAGGCTCACCGCACCCACGACTGTGCCACCTCCGCCAGCCATGATGCCTCCACCGCCCCCTACGCCACCATTTCCGCCTTTGGTACCCCTACAGTCGCAACCCACGCAAGACCTTGCCAGACCCGCTTCCTATGCCGGTTCTTCAGCTGTCCGGTCTCGTTCGCACCACCATTTCCTTCAACAAGCTCTTCACCATCGTTCCTCCTTATGGGGCTGCCATGGCCGCATACAAGCTCCCATCAGTGGTCGTTGCATTATGCACAACTACTAAACCAGGTGCCATTCGTCGGAAAAAACCTTGGGATCCCGGCATCACTTGTGGAGGCAATGCGTTGAACCCCAACACCTTGAGGACAAGATGTTTTTTATGAGGGCGGGAATGATAGGGATAGTAATATGGGTCTGCAGGAAGTGGTGGTGGTCTTTGGGTTCTTATAAAAATGGGGAGGAATATAAGAATATCAATTGTTGCTATGAGTTTTCTTTCCATCACTTTTAACCTCTTGGTGGGTGGAGAATGTGCACTTGTAGTTGCCTCAATGCTAATCCTACTACTTCTTTACGAGATCAATTCTAGGGTTACTTGATTGATCTTGGATCTCAATTGTCCACCCTTGGACTCTTATTAATGACTTAAAATAGATTCTTTGACGAGGTGATAAAAAACGGTGGGAATTTATCTCAAGATTGGATAGATGCACTTTAGAAGCTAGTGTGGTTAGTAGAGAAAACAAAAATCTTTTTTTAGCAAAATCTTAACAACACATTTTTTTAAATATACTCTCTACATCATGCATTGTGGAGTAGGAGTAGATTAGAGGGATACGTGTCTCTATCTTTGTGTGTGATATCATGGAGAAATTGTGTCTGTTATTTTTGAAATAGTTGCCAATCATGCATGCCTGTTAAGTTATCACTAACCTTTTTTTAGCATTTTTGCTCGGTCTCTAGCTTAAGGAAGGATCAATGTATCCACGTCAACGGCATCCTATTCTAAAGGGGTTCCAAAACACAGATTTATAGAAACTTCACTTTCATCCATTGGAAGTACCAATTTATTAGAGTGTGTGATATTTGCTAAGATATCACATAAGGAGAACAACACTACCAATTTATTAGAGTGTGTGATATTTGCTAAGATATCACATAAGGAGAACAACACAAGACAAACATAAATTATAACACAATTTTGTTTTGTATATTGTTTAGTGGACAATGAATAACAATTTCTCCTTTTAAAAACAAGAAAAGCCCAAAACACAGTGAGAAAATCAAAACACCAACTTATTGTTTTAGATAATGCAGTCAATGTGTCCTTTTGGAAAGAAATAAAAAAAGAATATGTTAAAATATAAAAGAGAAACCAGAAATATCAGACTACAGCTAAAAGACTTAACAATAGTTGCAAATAATAACTAAACCAAAATATAATAGTAATTCTGACCATCTAATTGATATAAAGAACCATGGCCAGTTAAAACTGCAATTCCTTGTCAACCAGAGAATTGCCTGAGACTACAGGATCATAATCTGAGACTATAGGATCATAATCAGGACACTTTGATGCAAGCAGTTCCATGGCTTTCTGACTTAATTCTGACTCCAGATTACTCTGGTTGGAATTGTTGACAGAAACGGGACCTAATTCCTCCCATGGAGATTCCGTGTTACCATCTTTAGTAGGATCTATAAATATAATTGGACTCTACTTTAACTCCCGTCATTATCTGTAGTAAGGTTGTTAACTTTCGGTAACCAAGCTTCTGTAAATCAAGATGATAGCCATACCTAGCAACAAAAAATCTTGGAAAAGAACTGATTTTAAAACCATCTGGGTGTTCCCTCAATATCTCATGTACAAATCTATCACAGTCATCTATTATATCATATCTAGACTTCTCTGAATATTCCAATGAGTCCTTGTGAACTGGTTTTAGCTGAAAAGGAAATGTTTGGGTGGGGCTTTCCTCCAACCACTTTTTCTCTGATATTAATAACTCCAACAATTGAAGGATATCTTTTTTAGACAGACATCTAAAAACTGGGGGTCCATTCTTCCGTAATTTACGTGCCATATCCTCCCTGAAACCAACAAAATGTAGCATGTTATTAAGTAACTCTTTAAACAAGTAGCTACATAATGATCATAATAAAAATATCAAAATGGTCAGATTAATTTGTGATATTATTAATTTGTTGCATTGTTTTCCTTCCTTTTGTAGTTGAGGCTCAGATTAGAATGAAACTAGGATGCACACTGACCTGTTTTTTTACTGGGAAACAATAAGTGATCCTCTGAGGGTGAAAATAAAAGATTCCATGTCATTCCAAAAGGAACTGCTAGAAAACAACTCAGGCTTTCCAGATTCATAGTTTGCAGTACCAATGTCATCCACTGCTGTCTGATCATTTCCAGCAGAGCGATTCATTGAAGTTGTGTACCTTTCCTGACTTTTACGACTCGCATCCTCAGACCCAACAATGTCATCATCAGATGAGCCTCTAGAACTCTTTTTTAAGGAATCTGGGGCTGGGAATGGGTTTTCAAGGGGCACCCCAAAGTTTCCATACCAAGAAGCATATGGACCATCTGGAGCATGGTTGAAATGTTTTGCAATAAGATTTTCTCCCCTAAGCAATTTATACCATTGCCACGTTATAGTTGCTGCCGTGGAGAGAACACGAGCATTCGTTGAGCCAGCAAGCAAGATACAGTAATTATTCAAGTTTAACCGGTGTAATAAGCCAGCAAAACCTATATCACTGGATATCAGAAAGAAATGTGCAGGTGGAGGATTGTTTAATGCCCAAAACATGATATCAACGTTGATATAACTCTTTCGACCTATAGCAAATTACTTAAAACATTATGATTCGAAAAGCTAAAAAGTAGATGAATGAACCATAAGGCCGTAAAGCTATATGGAGCATAAATACTAGTTCATGAAACTGTCAAACATTTACAATGATTTACTAACTGGCTGCACATCCATTTCAAGATTATGAATTAAAGATTTTTTACTAGACTAATAAGAATCAAGCCATGCAACAAAAAACAAAGACACTGCACTTAAAACTGCAACCAGCAGAACTTATGTAACAGACACGCAACAGAAGACATTTGGTCTTACTCCTAGCCAAACACATTTACAAAACTACTTCTATTCATTACCTTTTAAATCAAAACTTATCCTTAATCTTTGACGTGAACTAAACCCTGAAACGAAAAAATAAGGGACTGCTTGATAATTCCCTTGCCTTTTTTTCATATTAAAAACTGTTTTCTAAAAAAATTCCACCTTACTAAACAATCAATTCCTCATCCAGAATCTATCAGGTTTTGAAATTTGTTTCCAAAACAAATACTACATAAAACAAAGAGAGAGAAATAACCGGGAGATGTTTTCTCATCTTTTTTTGTTTTTTTCAACCTCTCCTTCAATTCCACAATCTATTATGTGCCTTATACGTTCTCAACCAGATTGAACA
Source organism: Glycine max (assembly GCF_000004515.6). Taxonomy (NCBI): domain Eukaryota; kingdom Viridiplantae; phylum Streptophyta; class Magnoliopsida; order Fabales; family Fabaceae; genus Glycine; species Glycine max. Next base: position 46,289,537 of record NC_016091.4, read on the forward strand.
ACTTTGAGTAGTTACATTTTAAAAATTAAAACCAGATTTTAAAAATAGAAACCAAACATACATAAGTGCCTCACTGATATGCTTCCTCTGATTATTCATAAAAAAATAAAATAAAAATAAATCACACTTTACCCCGTCTATTGTCTAAGCTTCGACTCCAACAAATCTTAGTTAGCCAACAGAAGAAAAAAAAGAGTGTGAGAAGCTAGCAATTAGAATAACGGAACGGTCAAAAGCTTTAAAATGGGACGGTGAAAAAAGGAGAAAGGGAAGAAAAGAACCACGAGGAAAGTGGGTGACTGGAATGTCGCTTGAACCGAGTGCGTCCAGGAGGCGCTCGGAGAGGAAGTTAAAATCCCCGAAAGCGTTGATGTCAATTGGACCTTTGATCCCGTTGGCCCTCACGGCCTGCGTGATTGCCGGCGCAGCCTTCAAAGGGTTCACGTCATTAGGCACCGGACAGCTCATCAAATCCCACCACACCGAAACGCTAACCTCTCGGGAGGTATGAGGAGGAGAAGAAGATGACGATGACAGCTCGCACGCTTGAAGCCGAACAAGAAGCGTGCGAGCTGGAGAACGTGACAAATGCAAGAGGTGATTCCGGAGAAGGGCCCTCATCGAATGAGAAATGAAAGTGCTGAAGCTGCGGTTACTCTATGGCTGTGTTTCTGCTAGGGTTTTAAGATTCCGCAGGAGAAGTCTTAGATCACCAAATTAACCAACCCTAAAAACAAGGCATGGTTGGCCTAAGCTGTCAAAGAGGAATAACAGAAAATAATAATATTCTTGTTACTCAATTTATATTATTGAATATCTGTTAAATTATTCTAGTATGTTACATTGTAAACAAGGAAAAATTATATTTTTTTTCTATTAAAATATAATTTTGTTTGCTTATTCACACAATTCAATTTTTATTACTTAAAACTTTAATCACTTAAAATTAAGGAACATTAGTCACATTATACTAACAGAAAATATTATTTATTAGTAATATTGGTTTTATTAGTGTAATCATGATCTAAGAAATTAAATTATAATTATATATTGCAAATTTAGGCTATTTTTTTGGTAATGATGTTATTACTATAGCCTTACAAATAGCTAATTAATTTTTTGCCGAAAACTTTAATTGGTATTTTGAGTAAATTTTTCCTCCTAATCATCATTTTATATATCATTAAAAAATTCGAACTTTATTAACTTATTATGAATCTTGCTAGATTAACAGTATGTTATACAAATATACCGTAATGTACTTTTTTTTTTCAGTTTCTACCGTAATGTACTGATATCTTTTTTTATGCTAACGAAATTATCTATTTCTATAATATATCATATTTTCAGTATTGACTTGCAATATTTAATTATAACAATGATTTAACTTATATACGTATATATTAAACAAAGACTATACTAATATGAAAAAAATATAATGTCTAATTGTTTGTATAAAACTTTTTTCGTAATACAACTGATTTTAAAATATTTCTAATGGCGTGTATTCCCTGCGAGAGAAAAAAAAAGTTCTTACTTTATACCATTCAGTTTACACCAAATTAATTATAGTAATTCACATAATTAAAGATTTTTCACACAGAATCTAAGATTTGTTTGAAAGATGAATGATATGAAATATTCTTTTTAATTATAAATAAAATCCAAATGACTCTCACTTTTCATTCAATATTGTTACTTTTAATTCAATAAAATCTACATAAATTTCAATGAATAATAAAATCTATTAAAAAAAAGTGTCACGTCTGCATTTTTCTTCTCTAAAAAGTTACAACTTTTGATTTTGGTGTCTAGTGTTTCAGTGTGCTCTCATTTGTCTTGGGTTCACACTGTTAAAAACGGCAACGAGACATATAAAATTAATGGAACCAAAACCCTAGCATCTCCCCCGCTCCTAATTCTCATCCTCATTGATCCATTTTTTTTCTTTCTTTCGTTCTCTCTCTCTCTCTCCTTTTTTTTTTTTTTTACCTTTACGTTTGATCGATCTAAACACGAGTATCATCCACTATCTAGATTTGATTCTTGCCACACTTTGGTGCACAACCCCATGATGAAACATAGAACTCAAAAGATAGCCAATAACACTCGAAAACTTTGCAGTAGGGGCCACGTTAACAATCAATTAATTAATTGATATATATGTGCAAATATCTCTCTCTTACACACATATATATATCAATCAGTTTTTGAAGTGGATCCCAGAGACATGGAGGGAAGATCAATATCACATTCTTCTGAAAGAGAAGAGGAATATGGTTTGTTCCCAATATATTCTGAAAGGTCCCAGCAAGACATGTCAGCCATGGTTTCTGCTCTCACACAAGTCATTGGTGGCTCCAATAGTGATTCTCTTCATATGCATGAAGGCCTTTTAACTTCCTCACACAACAACACCTCAACCCAGAATACTAACGAACAATCCCAAGTACAACAACAAGAACAAGGTAATTAATTCTTTTCACTTACTATCCTTTTCATCATATTTAATTCATTGCGTTCAAATTGGATATTGAAGGCTGGGGTTGATTTTTACGATTGGGATATTATTTGTTTTCCGCTCTTAATTATGTCCCTTTTCCGATACTATTCCTTTTTGTGACTTGAAACCTCTTTTTGGTCAAAGTGTTCACAAACGCTACACCTAAAACTTTGATATTTTCATGTCCACTAGTACCATTGCTTAGTTAGTGCAACATTAAAGAGCTTTGGTTTCTCTCTTAGAACCATTTTCTTCCCTTGCGAGGCTACAACTGAAAACGCACGTACGGTGCAGGCTCATGCATAACCTTTCAATTTTTGTTTTTGTAAGTTAACAAGCCGTTATTTTTTTCAGCCTTGAGGGTAAGCCTTAGCGCAGTATAAGGTTGCCGCTGACTTAGAAGTCATTAGTTTCAAATCTAAAAATAATTTTAGAGATCTTCGTACTGAATTGCCTTTTTTTTAACCTTCATTCTAATTTTTATATATAATGTGCTAGTGTTTTCCCCCCCAAAAAAGAAAAGGACCTCCTAATATTAATTCGTATGGGTATGTGTGTGTGCATATATATGAATTAAGAAATTTATATAGTTTTTCAATATTGTTATTATTGAGAAATGATTGTTAATTAGACATCTAAAAGATTTATATATCTTGAAAGAGATATAAGAAGAAAGGAAAAATAATTTTTAATAAGATTGATGATATAATATAAGATAAAGAAAGATATAAAAAAATAAAAAAAATAAAAGTGTTAATAGGATGATTATAAATTATGGGTGTTCACTATTATCATTCTATTCAATTGTTACAAAAGTTTTGGGAGGAAATGAAAAGGAAAATAATTGGTGTGACAATCAACTCTAAATGGCACCAAGAGAGATAAAGAGAGGTAGTGTTATAAGTATAATAGCTACATAACTGATAACATGACAGATTTTAAGTGGAATTAGAATTACTGAGTATCTAAAATATCACTACTTGGACCAGAAAAATTAGGTACGAAAGCTCACAACCCATCACACTCTTGGTCAAGTTGATGAAGCAAATTTAGTTTTGTAGTAAACACATTATCATTCATGTATCTTTATACCAATTAATGTATTCATATGATTTAACATTTTTCATAATTTTTTGTACAAGAAACATCATAAAAAGAGAAGAGAAAAAACTTTGTGGAAGAAAATAGGGGGGGGGGAGAGAACATTATTATCAATAAGTATTATCTGAAATCTGAATAATCCAATGTTAATTGTGAAGGGAGTGTAAGAAGAAGACACTACAGAGGAGTGAGGCAGCGTCCATGGGGAAAGTGGGCTGCAGAGATTCGCGATCCAAAGAAAGCAGCGAGGGTATGGCTTGGAACATTCGAAACTGCTGAAGCTGCAGCTCTTGCTTATGATGAAGCTGCACTCAGATTCAAAGGAAGCAAAGCAAAGCTCAATTTCCCTGAAAGGGTTCAAGGCACAGCTAGCGAATTTGGTTACCTCACAAATCAGCACATGTCATCAAGCAGCACTAATTCTAACCCTGTTGCTCCACACTTGACTACTCAAGAAACTTATTCACCAAGTCACTTTCAATATGCACAGCAACAATTCATGAGTGGTGAGAGTAACAGCTTCAGTAACCAAGATATGCTTCGTTTCTATGGGGGAGACAACATGTTTGTTTCTTCTCAGCAATCTGCATCTTCGTCTTCTTCTACTGCACTGTCTCAGCAGCAGCAAGAAGAGTTGCTGAAATTTTCGATGCAATTTGGAGGTTCTTCTCATTCTAATCATTCTGGGAATTGGAGGGGTGGACATTGAAGAGGATACGATATATGGATGTTTGTTCCGCAACAACTCATGGTTTCTAATTTGTTTTTCGTCAGTCACGGCACTGCATGCTGTTATGATATTTTCATGACCTTAAGTTATTTTTAATTATTTTAATCTCCTGTATGTGTTGTCAATGACGAAATGTTTGTTTAATTTGAAAAAAAAAGCATGTTGTTGGTATACCTTTGTCTTGATTAAAGAAGGAAAGAGCACGAAATCTGAGCTCAAACATTGACTGGTTCGTAGTATATATTAATATATATCAAGATTATATTAAACTAATAGTACTGTGGTATATATATTAAGATTATATTCAACTAGTGGCCAATATTTTCTTTTTTCTTAGAAGAATAGCTTATTTTCTCTTGAAAACAAGTATAATGATCATGCACATGCACAGTTATACACCGTCAACCAACAAAAAATTACAATTATTATGATTTTGAAGATATTTAATATAAAAATTAATAATTTTAAAAGTTTAAATACTAGTTGAAAATTCATGATTTTATATTAATTAAATTTCTAATGTACTAGTGATTCTTGGGAAAAAGTCTCTAGTTAAATAAATTTCTCAACGTGTATTTATAATAAAAAAAAGTAAAATAAATTATTTTTTCTTATAAGTTAAAATTAATTTGTATAAATTAAAATTAAATTTTAAAAATTAAATGAATGAATTTTTATAAAAATCAAAATATATAAACTGATTTTAATCTATTGAAATAAGTTTAGTTCACTGTCCCCTAAAAAAAAAAGTATAGTTCATTGTATTTTTTTATTTTCTTTTTATATAATATTTATATTCAAACACAACCTAATATAGAACACTCATTAGGAGTATGTAAAAAAAAATAATAGAAGGAAACTAAAAATTATTAGCTACATGGTTTAAGAACGTAATGATATTACTAAGCTTCATATGACAGATTATCAAGTTTATTTACATAAATTAAAAACTTTAGAATATGTCACATGAACATTAGTGGAAGATATGATAGTTTTTTATTATTGAATCATTTCCGACGTGAAAATAACATTCTGAATAAGATTAAAAGGAAGGAGCCGAAAGAAGGATTGGAGTGGAAGGAATAATTAATTGGCACGTAAGAAAGGAATATATATCGACAGAATATTATAGTTAACAGTGTTGGGTGTTTCATGAGCTTATACATACGTGTGTCTAAAGCATCAAGCATCAATATATGAAACTCAGACTCTCTCGAACCGTAGGTTTGAACACTAACGTAAAATTCTAAACCTGATGGCGCCAAAGGATGGCTGAAACGCGTCTAATGTCGGCTTCAAATTCAATATTGATTATAGTTACCACATTACTACAGCACTCTAGAATAAATAAACACTTCTATACCGAGAATGAATTTGGATCCTCAATCTTATATGTTAGTAAATAGCATGCATGGTGCCATGTTATAAGAAAAATATATAATTAATGAAGTTTACACGAGCAATGATGATTTTTATTATTATTTATTTTGTATAGTATTTTTCCTTCTCTTACATAACAAAAAAAGAACAAATTTGAAGAAAAGTACCAGATATAGATTCTTTTGCAAGTTAGCAAGAAACTATTATTACAATGTCATATTATAAAAGAAGAATAAAAGATAAAAGTTAATTAAACAAATGGAACACACAAATAATAACAGTTTCGATGTATTATAAATATTTTATGTTCTTATCTCTAACCAAAATTATTGTTAGAAGATCTTAATTCAAAATTGCCTACCCATTTCTTTCTTCTTCTTTTTTTATCTTTTCTCTTTTGAAAGAAAGTTTTGTTTCAAATTTATGTTTTTATTTTAAAGTTCAAAATAACATTAAAGATAAAATTTGTTAATTACGATTGTCTTTGCTTATATAACTAGTATTTAAGCATGTGCATTTTTTATTTCATATAACTAAAATTTATAATAAATAAATACTTTTAAATATATTATAATTAAAGCTTGTAATAAATACATGGTTTTGAACATATAAATTATATTTTAAATTTATGGTAGATAAATTATATTGTAATACAATGTTTTTTTAACTATTGATAATTTTTAAGAAAATTAAAATTTAACTTATAAATAAAGATAAAATGATTATTAAAAAAATAAGAAATTAAGAAAAATTCTTAAAAATGTTGAACACTCTCATTGAATAAAAAAAGTTATTAAACAAGATTAATTTCATTCAAGATAGTTATTATAATTTATATATATATTTAAATATTTCAAACATTTATCATAAAAAGGAAGAGAAATAATAGTAAAAGTCATATAATTAGAAAGTTAAAATTAATTTTAATGCATACAAAATATTAATTGTATTCTTTAATCTGCATTAACTTATTAAGTAGAAAAATACTATATGAAATATATATATTTTATGGAAAAAGGAAATTTTTTTAAAAAATGTAGAAACTGTTTATTATAAGATATTTTTTAAAGTACTTATAATTAATTGTGACGTGTAGGCGCGCGTGTGTGAACCTTTTTATTGGGTAGTTGCATGACGGAAAGCCAAAGTTGAACCGCCACCACCTGAGCTTCCCTTGGCACGTGTAACACAAACCAAACCGTCGAAATTGTTGTAATTGTACGTTCTTCACACACATATAGTGCTCTCAACACGTTGTCTTCAACGAAAAGGTTTTAAACTAGTAGATCATTGTCATGTTCAATATATATGCTTATTGCGAAATTAATTTGCTCAAAATTGGTTAGCATCTACACCCAAAAAACTAAAAAAGGTTAGCACACATTGAACGCAACTTCAAATGAAGATTTTTCATCAAGAACCTATCTAGTTGAAATATGCAATTGTGTTCAAATTTAATTCGAGAATATAGTATAGTAATGTAGAGTAGGAGTCGTTGAATTCGGCAATGGATAACCAAAAAGTCCATCCTCAACAAATTTATTTACCTGCGAAGAAGACTTCGATGGCGATTATTTGATTGTTAATTACTGAAAGCTCACTGTCTGGGTCTGAACTCTGACTGTTGACTGTTGAATAAGTCCTCTAGAATTTCAAATCTCAATATTATATTAACACGCAAATATATTAATTTAGAGTCTATAAAACGTGCATGTTTTGAATTTCAATTCTTTTTATAACTTTCATTACAATTATTACTTTTAATCCTTAGGATGTTTTGGTTTTAGTCTTTTTGTAAAATATGTATTTTTTGTTTTAATCTCTCAAAAAATTGAAACCACTTTTTGGTTTCTAAAGTTTAACCATTTGGGCATAACAGTAAAAATCAAAGCCATAAATATCTGTCCCTACTTGACTTTGATGAGAAAAACTTATTTTGATTGGAGTTGAATTCAGATTTTTCTTGAATTGGGAAAGAAGGATGGGATATGTCACTCTCACCACCTCACCCCCACCTCATCCCTACACCTTGTACCACTATGTATATATTTATACTTATTAATAATATAATTATACATTATATATAATCCTATTACTATATATATTATATAACTATTAATTATTTTAATATTTTATTTAATATTTAAATAAATAATATTATAATTATAATAATTAAAATAACAAAGTTAAAATTATACATTAAAATAAAAATATAATTTTGATTCTTAAATATTTTCACATTACTGATTCTTTATTAGATTTTATAAATATTATTCAAATTAATAACTTAATTTATGATTTATTTAAATTATATGAACAAATAAATTTTAATAATATGTGAGATGAATTTTTCACAAGTTTCTTTAAGCTTGATAAAACCCAATAGTAAATGAGACTGCGTCATTTTTGCTCCCTCTTTTTATAAATCTGAACCTAAGTTCATAATCAGAAATAGAGTACTTTTTTTTTTTTACTTTCTTTTCTAGCAAGCAATTTAAGAAATGATCTTTTTATACATTTTTTTCTTTCTTTCACTTCTCTATCCATTCAATGTTTTTTTTTCTCTTGATCTAAACATACCCTGAAAACATGTTCACCAATCTATTTCGTTTTCCCTTTCATCTCTTGTGTTGCAAGAGAAAGTCAATAAGCTTTTATCTATGTCATTGACTTTGGAACTCTTTAGGTCTGTAGCCCATCACCTCGTCGTCTTCGATTCCATTCGGGCATCATTCGTATTGTCCGTTGTTTTCTCAAATGTCAAACTTTACGGTATTTAATGCAATTTCCTCAATGTCACTTTCAACCTGGTTATCATTACTTACACTTGCCTTGTAACTTGTAAGCAAAGAAAATTCAGTTTCTCCTTATTTTTCGTAAAAAAATTGCTAATTAAATTAACTTAATTAATTTTTTTTAATCTAAAACCACCATAAATCCTTCAGCGAAGTGTTAACTAAATAGTAAAGTTTATAACCGTTAAAAACAAGAAGAAAAAAAATGATATCCTAAATCTAAATCCAATTTTCACTATGACCCACCTCGTTCCTGATATGAATCTAGAAAGATTTAGAATCCTTAAGTTCACCAACACTTGCATCAATTCTTCCCAAGATAACAGTCAGGTTCACGTGTTTACTTGAATCATTGAGTACAAAAAACAAAAATCCTACTTATTGGAGACGTAAAAAAAAGATCAAGTCTTGATAAGTCAAAAAAGTTTTAAAACTGTTAACCTAGGTAATTAGACATTAAATTCCTATTTAACAACACATTAACTGGGCAATCGAAAATTTTCAATTAAACCCATATGAATCATCTTGTTTAATATGTGACAACTTAATACATTTATTATCTCCAAACTAATCAAAATACTCTTATTAAACAAAAGTAAATGAAAAGACATTAAAATTCGGTCAAATACATCAACTTGCCATAAGAATACTTTTTCCGCCCAAATTAACATAATTAAGCATAAATACAACCAACTCAAACTCCTTAATTTGAACAGTTTTGGCTCAAATCTTCATCTTTAGTCCAAATTGATGTAAAAATGTGATTAAGGTCACATTAAGATTGGACAAAAAAATTTGTTTGGGTCAAATGTCTTGAATAAATTCATGTAATGCTTTCTTAAATCTATTGGTCATGCTCTTGTAATAGGTCGACTTAAAATTTGCAAAGGATCTCTTAAAATACTTGATTGCGCATGTTCCAACCCTTGATTCTCATCATTCCCGAAAGAATAATCTAATCAACACAATATTAACAAAAGTAAATCGAAGAATTAGATCAAAGTGCTGGAAAAAAGAGAGGAAAGATGGAATATTTGAAGCTAATGCAATACTGAATACGTTATCGAGAATAAATTTAAAACCAAAGCATAATTCAAATCTCATATCTTTGCACCATATTAAAAAAATCGAAGAACCTCAAAATTCACATCAATTAAAGTGAAGTGATGAACTGAATGACTTCTATTTTTCTTTTTATATATACTTATATAAGAAAAAAAAACTCAATCATTCTAGTCCCTAAAAATCTATTATTATTATTGTTGTTATGTAATAATTTATTTATAACTTATAATATTATATATTATTTATACACTATATTAAATATTTTATTGTGTAATATTATATTCTTATATAATGTTTTTTCAAAAAAAAAAAATGGATCAATAATTTATTAACTTTATTTTTATTAATTCAACATCTTTAATTTATTTTTTTGTTTTATTGTTAGATGTCATTGTTTTAAGTGATCAAATCATTGTCACTTGAAAATTGTATAAAATAAATTTATATACATGAATAAATTTCTGTTCATTAATATTTATCTTATAAGGTTGAAATTTTTATACTAAAAAGAATTTAAATCTAATTTGTCTAAATTTTTTTATGATAAAGAACATAAATATTTTGACTACATATTTAATAACTTCATATATAAAAATTTGGTTAATTAATATTTATATAATAATATTTTATTTACATAAATATATTAAAATTATTTTAATAAATATATTTTTATTATTAAATTAATTACTCAATAATATCATAAATTAAATTATTTTTAATTTTTCATGATAAAAACCATAAATATCATTTACGTAAGAAAATAATATTTAGCATCATTACGGACAAATCAATATGCGCAGCAAAATTGTTTTTGCGAGTATAAAAAACAACAACATATATGAGAGACTTAACATTGTTTTTTACTTTGAAATCCTGAAAAATCATTTTAATCAATGTATAAAATAATTTCAAGAAATTTTATAAATAAGTATTTTGGTGAATAATATTTACACTATGTGGCTGAGTTTTTCTAATAAAATTAATTCAAATATAATTAGTTATTATATTTAATATAAAACAATATTTTGACTCTATGTTTAATAAATTTATATGAAAAATTTGATAATTCATATTTATATAAAATATTAATTTCTTGTACATAATTATATAATAAATATTTTATTACCAAATATAAAAATATAATAAAATTAATTTTAAAATATATATTTTTAGTTTAAAATAATTTTAAATTACTTAATTAAGAATATCATAGGTTAAATTGTTTTTTATTTTTTATGATAGATACCATGAGGAGACAATTCTTATCAACACTATTATGTGAAATAAAGTCTTTCTTTCTGTGAGTATTTAATACTGCTTTATATCAAAGTCTAAATGATATTTATTTTTTACTTTGATATACTTTAAAAAAAATTACTTACAAATCGAGTAAAATAATTTATTTAATTCTAATTAGTTAGTATATTTATTACAAAATAATATTTTGACCCTAAATTTTTTTTAATTAATATTTATATAAAATTTTTATATAAATAATATAATAAATTTATTAAAATTAATTTCATAAACTTATTTTTATTATAAAATAATTTTAAATTACGTTATCAATCATATCATAAATTAAATGTATGGTATGTTCACGAACCTTTTTGCTTTGGCACTGGTTTCTCTTCATCGCTTGTAAGTTAGTTTACACTTTTGGTCTGAGATTTTCTTTGTTGTCAGAATTTTTCATGTAAATTTAGTTTTCTCCTTTTTTTTTTCTTTCAAAATTTGGTCTATTGTTAAGAATTGCAAGTAGAACAAGATTAAAGAAGAAACAAGAATGTCGAAGACCATCTTCAGTGTGTAAGTTTTCAACATATAAGTGACTTCAAGATCTTAAATAAAAATGTTTTTTATTCTTTTAATGAATTATACTGTATAAGTGATAAAGTAAAATGAAAGTATCATAATAAAAAAGATTATGGTTTAATAACTATACAATCAATTGATTAAACTTTTGATTGAGTAACAAAGAACAATTAATAATTGATTTTTATTTTAATTAAAGTTAATGAGAATAAATGAAAATAATTGGCTAACAGAAAATTCAATAAGCAAAGGAAGCTAGGCATTAGAGTCCTTTCATTTTTCTCCTAATATAATTAATAATCAATTTCTCTAATCTATTTTACCGTCAGTTCCTTGGTTAGTAAATCCTTTATTAGCAATTATAGATCTTAATTGTTTTGGCGAACACAATTTTTTTTAGAGGATTTAGAAATAAGCAAAAGATTAAGAGATTATAGGTTTATGGTTTATGATTTAGACGGAATGCGCACATAGTCAAACCTTAATCATTACGCTCAAGAATTATTTGATTATTAGACTAGAACAATTTATAGAAAAGTTTAGAAAGAGAAGTTATAATTACAAAAGATTTAAATCAAGATTTATCCTAATCTAACCGAACCTAACTGTAAAGAAATTGAAAATTCATAGAGATAGAACGGAAAAAGCAAAGAAAATAAAGAAGAGAATGCCATGAATCTTCGAGAATCATTCCTAAATTCGTTAAGCTTCAATCGCAAATGATGAACGCTAATAACACTAGGCATGGAAAAGAGATGAAAACCGTATTGGGCACCCCCTCTGTCACATCGGGTGCATTGTTGTCCATGAATTCCATCTCAGCGTCGGGCAGTCTACAGTACTACATTATGCACTAGGGTTGTGTTGAACACACGATGCGTTGTTTACACAAAACATAAACTTCAAACCTTACCTTAATTTCTTCTATGATCAATGTTGAATATGATGGTCAAAATCCCCGTATCAGAATTGTAAATATTTGTTTATGACTTCCGTAGATACCAAAATCACCTCAATAATCACATTGTGAGAGTCTAAGATATGATTTAAACAAAGAAGAAATGTCAAAATGTATTATAAATTATAATTTAAAAGTTTTTTAATATTGCTCATTTTTTCTACATTAAAAATTCTTTATTTTTCATTAACAATTTCAAAACAAGAATCACGTGAGAATATAGAAAATTGGGCTTTTTTTTTTTTTTTGTAATAGTCCTTATATTTAGTACGTAGTATGTGATTAGTATATTAGCTTTATGCTTGATAGAATTTTGTATGATGTGCGTGATTTTTACTACTAAACGATTATTATTATTGTTATTATTGTTTTTTAATGGAATTAATTTCCTTAAATTATAATAAATAAATATATTTTTAAAAGAAATTAAATTAGTGGTTGTTGTACCACTAATTAATCAGGAGAGTCATTGATCCTGAGTGGTCAGTGCGTCCAAAGAGAATATATATATCCCTTGCTATATCTATGTCCTTCCAATGCTACCAAAGAAGTACAATTATAAAACAAGTAATTTATGAAAGATACGTAATCTAAAGTCCCTCCATTGCTATATATATAAGTGTGTATCCTTCATTTCATAGCGTGGCGTGGGAGCTAGCCAGGTTCATTCAACACATCTATTAATTACTAACTAGTAACTATCACGATTACTAAACCAGTACACGACTACATGCATGAGGATTTAGAAGGGAAGGTGAGCACTGCCAGCAGACACGGAGCTTGAAGCCGAGACACTGTTTCTCTCAGCGTGACAAAGCTGACGAAGCTTTGTCGGAACATACCAAATAGAAAGACGAGGATGTGCGTTGAATATGGCATCAATGTCCCAACCTTGACGCGCGGCAATGGCCACAAGGGGCTTGTAACATGCTTGCCTCCACGCCCCAACGTTCTCCCCTCTCTCCTTGAACGCCCTTCGGAGCTCGTTTGAGACCTCCTCGTCTAGACAGTGTAAGGCGTAGCAGTGCACGTAGTGTCGCATCTTTGGCTTGTTGATGTAGCTTGCCCCAGCCTTCTTCGCGTACCTAAACACCTGATTTGTCACCTGCACTCCCACATTTTAGTTGGTATATATATATATATATACATCTTGATGCCAAAAATTATCAATCACGACAAAACTTCAATGTTGTTGTATGATCAAAGATTAGTTAATGAGTTATATTTTGATATATTTAAAGAGAAAAGACAAGTATCAAATTACAAGTGATATACATGATTAGAATTTAAAAGAGTTGATTATGTTATAGATATAAGGTTGTCTAGCGATTGGAAAAGACAAACATTGTTTATGCTACGCATATCAAGTATTAACCATTCCATGTTGGTTATATTTGGCAGCTAGTGTAACATATTTTGCTTGACTAATTTTAACAAAAATAATACGGCTGACATGTATGTATGTATGTTTTGTGACAGCAATAGGAATAGTAACATAATAATAAGAACCGTACCCCATCCACACGCACATGAAATTAACAGAATCACAAACACAAAGATACGCGTCGAATGGGATTCGTATGAGGGCATGCGAGGATCCAGTGGGTGGAAGGGGGAAATTGGGGAACATGCATGACTTTGACTTGCGGGTGGATGTGCTAGGTTAGGAGCTAAGAGTTGTAACTGGATAATTCACTTCACTCGTACGGAACAGAAGAAAAAAAAAATCTAGTTTTAAAGGGGAAGGTGGACCCCCTCACGAGAGTCCCTGACTAGTCACGTGTTCCGTGGAACTTGACAATTTTATCACGGTGACAACAACACAGTATTATTCAAACGGTTCATGAAGGGAACAACACAACAACACAAGTGAGTAGCAGAGTCAGAGTGATCAGAAGAAGCAGAAAGGCACGAGGGAGGAGACAAATTAACATAAACGAAGGGGGTTAGGGTATGGTATGGGAAGAACTCAACGAAGAAGAATGAATATACCTTGGTGGGGCATTTTTCACCGCGGTCCTTGGCAATGGCCTGAACCTGCATCAAGAACTCACGGCATTGCTCGTAGAGATGAAACAGATAGTCCAAACCGTTCTTCTTTCCACGTGCAACTTCGCCAGGTTCTGTCACGATGAAAGGGTGTTCTCTTTGCCTCTCACAACCACCACCTCTGTTAATGTTCCCTTCATCATTCTCTTCCCCTTCATCATCTCAGCT